>NC_057810.1:587432048-587614814 GCF_018294505.1 Triticum aestivum
ACACCGCCCCCAGCCCCGACCTCGACGCCGCCCTCCGTCGTGCGCCCGAGCCCCAAGCTCGACCTCGATGCTGCCTGCCCCTCTTTTGCCGCAGGCACCCGAGGTGAGCACGCCTGCTCCTCCCCCTCCCCTACCTCTGCCTAGATAGGGTTCTTCAAATTTTAGTTGCATCAAATTAGTTAGGGTTCATCTATGGGTGGAAATGAATTGGATACAGATGCGACTTGGATTTTTTCTTAGGTGATGTTTTCTTAGATGATGAATAAACACTAGTGTAATGCATAATAAAACGAGTAAAATTTGACCTTCTTCTATTTAGTTAGTAAGAACTAGTTAGTAAGAACTACGTACTAATTAGGTGATTTTTTAGTTAAAGCAATTTTTCCCGCCTTGACGTGGATGATGCCTATCCCGCATCCTCGTCGTCGAGTCGGCGGAGGACGACACCTGCTTGACCAGATCGGTCATGTCCGGGACTGGGCTCCGCCGGGGTGGTACTGGGAGGCGCTACCTATTGGGGGGCGCAGGTTGGTGAGGAGCCAGCCTGTCGGTGACCCGAACCTTCTTTGGTGGCGGTCGCATGGGCCAGTGACGATCCAAAGGCTCGAGGACTCCGCGGAGGTGGTGCGTCACCGTGTCAGTGAGGAGGACGCGCACGTCCGTCGCTACTTGTTTGCGTTGGAGCACAGGCCGTTCTCCAATACCTGGCAGGTTCTCCGGGGATCTCACTAGAGCTATGATCCCGTGATGGTGCCTTCTCTGTGGGTGTCCACCGCCCGCGCCGATACCCGTCGTGTGCTAGAATTTTAGTTGTATTAGTGATGTTATATGTATGACACTATTCATGATGTACTAGTGATAATATTCGACGATGTACTGACGCATGAGATGATTTACTTTTGCTTATTGAATGCATGCTAATTTGAGTCCTATAAGAGATTTTGAAATGTATATCTTGTGTTGCTCAATATCCAAGTGGCCGGTCATGTTTGCAGGTTACACCTTCAAGTGTCCTATGTTTTGCCAGAGTGTTGATTCATTTCCGTTCCGGCAAATTTCAGGCGCTCGATATGTCCTATTTTAGCAAAGGTCATGCTGGATTTTTCCGTGAATTTTGGCATGACTTGTGCCAGAATATGTAGGAAATATCGAGTGCCCCGGATTTGTGTGTTGAGTATCTTGGTAGTTGTCTTCGATCGATTTTCAATTAATGTTTTAACTATGAACATAGGAAATGTCTGACGACGAAAAGGATTTCGGTATTTGCAAATACTGCGAAGATGAGCGTGGCCTGTGCGACGGAATCTTCCTAGATGATGATAGGCGCTTCAGCATCAAGCTGGACGAGAACTTCGAAGTGGATACAGTAAGTCACAACGACAAGTCTTTTTTCATAATTAAGCATGACATCTGCTTCATTTGCTTCAACTTATATATTTTTTACTATTCTACTAGCATATCCCCTGCCATGCAAGAGTTTTTGTATTGGATAAGATAGGTTTCAGTCATAGTATGGAAGAAAAAAAAGTTTACTTGAAGACCGAGCATGGTTATATTTTCCATGCAAAGTTATACAATTCAGATGACTACACCTATTTTGGATGCAAAACATGACGAGCACTATGCAAGACTTATGCATTTGAGCCTGATATGGTTATCACCTTTGATATTCGTCCGGAAGATGATATTGAAGGTAATACCAACATCTGGGTCGATGTGCGGACGCCTCCAGTTATACCATTATGTAAGTTTCTCAACCATATTTATGTCTTTGATATTGTTTATTCAAAAATAGTTGACAACTAATTTGTATTGTCAGCTTATTTCGGTGCAAGCAAACATGTCCAGCGCTTGGTAGACAGGACCGTATACTGTCCTAGGGCTGAACTCAACTGCGAGGAGCTCAGTCATTATGTTTCATGGCTTGAGGATCTTGATACTGTCAAGACAAATTTTCTTCCTGCATTTAGAAATGTTAGTACTGAAAATGTGCGACCAATAGTGTTCGTAATGAACTACGGTCACATCTATTTAGGAAGGATGGTAAATTTTTTACTATTTGTCATTAGTACATATTTTCCATACATTATTTTTGAAGCTAAACTTCATTGCTAAGTATGTTACCATACGATGTTCTTCAACAGGGACTCCCGATGAATGTTGTGCCTTATGGGATCGAGACTAAAGGTACCATGAGTATTATCAGCTTACGGCCAAGATATCCTACAGATTACTTTAGTGCATTCAAGATTAGCGACGGATGCTTAATAGTGCAAGACTGGACCAAATATGTGATGGGGGAGCGCAGAGAAGTACTAGGGGGCAGCAAACAGATGCGCTACCCATGATTAGGAGACAGGTTCATCTGCATGCTCCAGTTTGATCGAGGAGGAGAGCTATACATGTTTTATGTTCTTTTACTTAAGAGAGAGCAGCAGGAGTAATTATCTAGCTAGAAATGAGTTTGAGGATGATGATGTGCTACACTATTACTATGATGATAAAATAGCTAGTGTTGGTGGTAATGACTATGATGATTATTATTAGCTAGTGTTAGTGCTGATTAAATAAATACTGTTGGTGGTAATGACTATGATGATGATTAAATAGCTTGTGCTGGCGGATTAGATTCAAGTGGAGGCAACATGTGGTGCACATCGAAAGTACTACTAGTCCAAACTAGATCAAGTTTGGATTAGTAGTATACTTTTGACATGCACCACATATTGCCTCCACTTGAACCTAATCCACCTTCATTTGACACACTGTTATGGACATAATGATGTAAACCTCATAGCAGCTGGTATTGTACCAATATTTGTACGATGGCGCATAAATACACTAAAAAATACTAGTAGCGATGGACAGAAAACACGCTGCAAGTAGTTTACCTTAGCAGTAGCGTGGTACTGAACAAATGCTGCAGCTATTTTTCCTAGCAGTAGCGCGTGCGGGCACGCGTTACTGCTAAGCAATAGCTGTAGCGCCTTATTAGTAGCGCGGCCCCCCGCGCTACTAGTGGATACAAAACACGCGCTACTGCTAGGGTTTTCCCTAGTAGTGCTCGCCGGATTGCATCCTTTAGGGGCGCCCCCATGTCAGTTCGCTGCTGCTGCTCAGACGCGCATTGTAAGTTGCCGCTACTGCATTGAGCTGCGACGGTCGGATCCTGCGAGATGTCCGTTGACTCACTGAGAAACTTTGATTCTATCCCGTGCTGAATTGCCAAAGCATTTTTGGTTTTTGCCCCTGCTCCGGGTTACCGTCGTGGTCCTCGCTTCTGCCCTCGCTTCCGCCTTGTTGACGAATCACCGCAGAACCGCCAGCGCTGCGGTAAACCGCCTGAGTCGCCGGCAGCTATGGTAAACCACCCGCGCCTCCATAACCGGTCCTCGGTCGCCTCCGCCTCTCCGCTGCACCTTGCCAGGTCTCCTGTTCCATGAGTCGCCCGCCGCACCGAACCGGCCATTGGCCGTACCTTTCCAACTAGCTGTTGTGGCACGGTGCAGGCCATGAGAAAGGGATCTACAACCAGTGGGCAAAATTAGTATAGGATGCAATGGACCGGCCAACGGGTTATACTCATTAAGAATTTATTCCCACACGGTTCACTATTGCTGGCGACTCATCTTTATAATCGCCATGTCATCGCGACTGGCTCGACAACCCATAAAAACATCAGGTGTTATCCTCCTTACGTATTTTATCAACATATTTTATTTGAGAACAATTACTTTGATCTGTGTATTTTTCTATATACAGGACAATCATTCTCTAAAATATGGTTTATACCACGGGTATGGAGCATGGATTATAATATTCCGCCTGGGGATAATCCGGGAACATATCACATGATGAATGGACGCACACAAGCTGCTGCCCTTGTGGACCGGTTCACATCAGCTTGCTGGGATCACGTCTGCCTGTTGTCAATGGACGTGTGCAAATTGCCGCCCCCGAGGCCTGGTCTACATCAACACATCAGGCCGCATCTGTTGGCATGAGCTATTTTATTTAGTAAAAAGCCAGTCACTGCTTGGGTAGCCCGGTTTTCTTCCAGCAAATTGGAGGCAAGTTATCATCAGCCGCTGTCTGCGCTGGATGGACATGCGCACCAATCGTTGTCACTACAGTTTAGTTAACTTCAAATATCCAGTTGGAAGGAACCATTGGCTGAGTTGCTGACACGGCTCATACAGGATCATTTATAACCCGCCGCAGTCACCTCAACCTTCTATGGATTCACATCGTGCTATCAACACCAATGATATACAACTTATGCCGATTTATATCACGGTCAATATGGAGAAATCTCAAGCCAACTCCTTGAGTCGCCTTGAGGCTCGGTGGCTACAATGATATGACTCAGCGAATGTCTGTGGTTTTCAGTGAAGAAAGATAACCCGGTCCCGGAGGCTACTGCCTTAGTGGCGAAAATTTAAAAGCCGTCAGAAGAGTATTCCGGCTCAAAATGATGCTTCCGGTTTATATTCCGGTTTAAGGGAAATCTCGTCTCCCACACAGCGCTGAAGCTCTCAATATCCGGTTCAAAATCCCATTCAAGAAGAATTTATCTCTTGCAAAAAGTTAAAAGTTGCCGAAGAGGACTTGTTGCCATGCTGCATGGTTCAAACATGGGTATCCCGCCTTATTGACTTATCATATTATTGGTTACATGGGGGCTTTAGCTGACAAAGCGGAGTTCTGTCCATTAATCTGGCTATCACGCCACAACAAAGCTTGGGAGCTTCACACCCAATGGGCCAAAGAGAGTCTTGTTGCTACACACAGCTCAAACATAGGCACCCATTGAGCACAGCTCACAAAGTTACTTGGGGGCTCTTTGTGCACTGCAACAAAGAGTTTGAAAGGACCCTTGTAATATGCTATCAAGCACGGCTTGGAAGCCTGGTGTATTCACCAAAAACCCCGGGTTAACCTACCTTCATCAAGTAAGCCACTCCTATCCAGGTAATCCTGGCATGACCTGCCGAATGTTTGACAAGTCAATCTTATACAGACCCTGAACTTATCAAAGTTAAAACGACGATTGGTTAGTTGGAGGTCCATCTTAAAAGGCTTTGCAAAATGGTTTAACTCAGCGGCCTGGCAGCCCATGAAAAGCCTTGAATTTGGGCCTGGCAGCCCTTGAAAAGCCTCGACTACACGGTTTTATTTGCCTTTGTCAAGATTTTTCTCTTTTAAATTTTATGTTGAACCGGCGTCTTTTGACCCGGCATGACTATCACTCATCAAATTAACCCGGTGTTCATTAACCCGACTTGACTTTCAACTACAAGTTGTAAGTACATAATCACTTATAATCCGGTGTTTATTGACCCGGCCTAGCTTTGGACTATAAGTCACCAGTATATATTTGGATTGCGCCATTGGAATCATGCGCTCATAAATCATTGGGTATATTATTCAAATCTTTAATAGCCAACAGGGCTGGATTTTATTATGGTTATCAATAACCAGTATTATGATTAAGGTTTTCAAAGTCTCTTTAGCGCAATGGCTATCATATTATCAATGGATATGATTTATTCTACAATGGAGGGAATAGTCTCGAGTTGCTGCAGGCTTACGACCTGGCACTTGGGGGCTACATTATTTCAGTGGAAATTACATCAAATACACAAGTCTCATGTCGCTGCAAGCATGCACCATGACACTTGGGGGCTAATGCAAAGTCATTTTTTTGCTCATCTTATTGAAGACCCGACTCATCACATCGTAATGAGCCAGCCCTTGGGGGCTACCAATTGCCTCTATCAACAATTCAAGGTACAAAACTTTTTATCCATTATATTGAAGGGTACATTGCTCAGTTGGTAAAGCACAAGGCTCTTAACCTTGTGGACGTGGATTCAAGCCCCATGATGGGGGTTACATCATATAATGTTATTTTCATTGAAGTATATATCAAAGTCCCTGCTCAATATTATCTTACTAAGCCGTCCCTTGGGGGCTACACTGGTTGAAGTTGTATGAGCATCAGGCAATTACAAGTCCTAGGTTGCTGCAAGCATGACAACCCGGCACTTGGGGGCTACATATGTGGAATACTCAATTCTGACTAGTGATTGAGATGAACAACCTGGATTTCTTCAAGATTGTGGTATTTATATTGAAGCAAGTCTTAAGTTGTTGCTATGCTACCTTCTTAAGACATGGGGGCTAGAAGTGATATGCATATAGGAGGTATATTTTCAAGCTGGATGTTAACTACAAGTATGACCCGGTGCTATCAATATTTATAAACCGGTGATCTTGGCAATGATAAACCGGCAAGTTCTACGTCCTTAAACCGGCTAAAGATCAGATGAGTATTTCAAGGACCACTATTGTTTTTAAGCATTGGGAGCGGAATCAAAGGAGTTATTCTTCACAATATATTTTCTATGAGAAACCAATGTCAGCAAAGTTGATTATGAAGTTGGCCTATTAAACCGGATTTTCTAGAAGAAGGAAGTGACATGGACTTAAGGATGAGCAGAGTCAATTTAACATGGATATCCAAATTAAACTGGGGGCTAATGTCGGGGATATACCCCACAGTATGACCCGACCGGAGTCGTAACCCGGCCGGGACTTGGTAAACCGGTGCATGTTAAACCGGCAGAGTTAAGACAGATGGCTACGACAGACGGTAAACCGACGAGTGTTAAACCGGTAGAGTTAAGACAGATGGTAGCACCGGCAGGTGTTAAGTCAATCATAACCCGACAACAAATGTTAAACCGGCAGACAATGTTAAACCGGCAGACCAATGTTAAATCGGCAGACCAATGTTAAACCGGCAGACATTAAGAAGCCAAGGAAGAGAAGTCAAATTAGTTTAAGTCTTAGTCTGAGATGGACTCTACATGTAACCCGCCCCTTTAACTTATATAAGGAGGGGCAGGGCTCCCCAAAGGGGGAGAGGCAAGAAACAATCTCTAGGGCTAGACACAACTAGAGGAAAGCCGGTTTACGGCGACTCCCTCGTGATGATAATGAGATCTAGCCTCAAACAACATGTGGGGTTATTACCGGATGATGTTTCCCGGGGCCCGAAGCTGTCTAAACCTTTGTCTTTGTGTTGCGTCTCTCGATTCTGCTCAACCCCTCTCAAGCTACCACATAGATGCGTTGGCCTCGCGACTAAGTCCTCACACTAAGACATCTGACGTGTTAATTCCACGACAATACCCATCTTGGATGCCCATCATATTAGGACTAAATTCATAACCAAAGAAAATTACCATGATGTTCTAAAAGACTCTCAAAATAATATAAGTGAAGCATGAGAGATCAACAATTTTTTCAAAATATAACCACCGCCGTGCTCTAGAAGGATATAAGTGAAGCACTGGAGCAAATGACAAACTACTCCGAAAGATATAAGTGAAGATCAATGAGTAGTTTAATAATTATGTAACTATGTGAAGACCCTCGAACATTTAAGAATTTCAGATCTTGGTATTTTATTCAAACATCAAGCAAAACAAAAGAAAATAAAATGACACTCCAAGCAAAACACATATCATGTGGTGAATAAAAATATAGCTCCAAGTAAAGTTACCGATGAACGGAGACGAAAGAGGGGATGCCATCCGGGGCATACCCAAGCTTAGTCTCTTGGTTGTCCTTGAATATTACCTTGGGGTGCCTTGGGCATCCCCAAGATTAGGCTCTTGCAACTCCTTATTCCATAGTCCATTGAATCTTTACCC
Organism: Triticum aestivum; assembly: GCF_018294505.1. NCBI lineage: Eukaryota > Viridiplantae > Streptophyta > Magnoliopsida > Poales > Poaceae > Triticum > Triticum aestivum. Next base: position 587,439,770 of record NC_057810.1, read on the forward strand.
AAAACTCGAAAACTTCACAACACAAAACTCAACAGAAAATCCGTTAGTATAGGAAAATAAATCACCACTTAGGTACTGTTGTGAACTCATTCTAAATTCATATTGGTGTAATATATACTTTATTTCAACTTCTATATGGTTCATACCCTCCGATACTACTCATAGATTCATCAAAATAAGAAAACAACACAATGAAAACAGAATCTGTCAAAAACAGAACAGTCTGTAGTAATCTGTATCAAACATATACTTCTGGAACTCCAAAAATTCTGAAATAAATTTGTGGACCTGAGTAATTTGTCTATTAATCATCTGCAAAAATAATCAGCCTAAAATAACTCTCCAGTAAAAAATGGCATCTAATCTCGTGAGCGCAAAAGTTTCTATTTTTTACAGCAAGATCGCATAGACTTCACCCAAGTCTTCCCAAAGGTCCTACTTGGCACAAACACTAATTAAAACATAAAACCACATCTAAACAGAGGCTAGATGAATTATTTATTACTAAAAAGGAGCAAAATCAAAGGACAAGAATAAAATTGGGTTGGCTCCCAACAAGTGCTAACGTTTAACGCCCCTAGCTAGGCATGATGATTTCAATGATGCTCATATAAAAGATAAGAATTGAAACATAAAGGGAGCATCATGAAGAATATTACTAACACATTTAAGTCTAACCCACTTCCTATGCATAGGGATTTTTTGAGCAAACAACTTATGGGAACAATTATCAACTAGCATAGGAAGGCAAAACAAGCATAACTTCAAAATTTTCAACACATAGAGAGGAAACTTGGTATTATTGCAATATGCAGAAGCATATGATCCTCTCTCATAATAATTTCATTAGCACCATGAATGAATTCAACCATATAACCAGAACCTAAAGCATTCTTTTCATGAGCCACAAGCATAGAATTTTTATTACTCTCCACATAAGCAAATTTCTTCTCATGAATAGTAGTGGGAGCAAACTCAACAAAATAACTATCATGTGAAGCATAATCCAATTGATTAAAATCATGATGACAAGTTTCATGGTTATCTTTATTCTTTATAGCATACGTGTCATCACAATAATCATCATAAATAAGAGGCATGCTTTCATCATAATAAATTTGCTCATCAAAACTTGGGGGACTAAAAATATCATATTCATCAAACGTAGCATCCCCAATTTTGTGGTCTAGCATATCATTAGCATCATGGATATTCATAGAATTCATACTAACAACATTGCAATCATGCTCATCATACAAAGATTTAGTGCCAAAAATTTTATAGACTTCTTCTACTAGCACTTGAGCACAATTTTCCTTTCCATCAGTCTCACGAAAGATATTAAAAAGATGAAGCGTATGAGGCAAACTCAATTCCATTTTTTTGTTTTTCTTTTATAAACTAAACTAGTGATAAAACAAGAAACTAAAAGATTCGATTGCAAGATCTAAAGATATAACTTCAAACACTAACCTCCCCGGCAATGGCGCCAGAAAAGAGCTTGATGTCTACTACACAACCTTCTTCTTGTAGACGTTGTTGGGCCTCCAAGTGCAGAGGTTTGTAGGACAGTAGAAAATTTCCCTCAAGTGGATGACCTAAGGTTTATCAATCTGTGGGAGGCATAGGATGAAGATGGTCTCTCTCAAACAACCCTGCAACCAAATAACAAAGAGTCTCTTTTGTCCCCAACACACCCAATACAATGGTAAATTGTATAGGTGCACTAGTTCGGCAAAGAGATGGTGATACAAGTGCAATATGGATGGTAGATATGAGTATTTGTAATCTGAAAATATAAAAACAGCAAGGTAACAAGTGGTAAAAGTGAGCGTAAACGGTATTGCAATGCTAGGAAACAATGCCTAGGGTTCATACTTTCACTAGTGCAAGTTCTCTCAACAATAATAACATAACTGGATCATATACCTATCCCTCAACATGCAACAAAGTTCACTCCAAAGTCACTAATAGCGGAGAACAAACGAAGAAATTATTGTAGGGTACGAAACCACCCAAAGTTATCCTTTCTGATTGATCTATTCAAGAGTCCGTAGTAAAATAACACTAAGCTATTCTTTCCGTTCAATCTATCATAGAGTTCGTACTAGAATAACACCTTAAGACACAAATCAACCAAAACCATAATGTCACCTAGATACTCCATTTTCACCTCAAGTATCCATGGGTATGATTATATGATATGCATCACACAATCTCAGATTCATCTATTCAACCAACACAAAGAACTTATAAGAGTGCCCCAAAGTTTCTACCGGAGAGTCAAGACAAAAACGTGTGCCAACCCCTATGCATAAGTTCACAAGGTCACTGAACCCGCAAGTTCATCACCAAAACATACATCAATTAGATCATGTGATATCCCATTGTCACCACAGATAAGCACATGCAAGACATACATCAAGTGTTCTCAAATCCTTAAAGACTCAATCCGATAAGATAACTTCAAAGGGAAAACTCAATCCATTACAAGAGAGTAGAGGGGGAGAAATATCATAAGATTCAACTATAATAGCAAAGCTCGCGATACATCAAGATCGTATCACCTCAAGAACACGAGAGAGAGAGAGAGAGATCAAACACATAGCTACTAGTACATACCCTCAGCCCCGAGGGTGAACTACTCCCTCCTTGTCATGGAGAGCGCCGGGATGATGAAGATGGCCACCGGTGAGGGATCCTCCCTCCAGCAGGGTGCCGGAACAGGGTCCCGATTGGTTTTTGGTGGCTACAGAGGCTTGCGGTGGCGGAACTCCCGATCTATTGTGCTCCTGGATGTTTTCAGGGTATATGGATATATATAGGTGAAAGAAGTCGGTCAGGGGAGCCATGAGGGGCCCACGAGTGTGGGGGCGCACCCTGGACCCTCGTGGCCACCTCGTTGCTTCTATGACGTCTACTCCAAGTTTCCTGGATTGCGTTCGTTCCAAAAATAACTCTCCCGAAGGTTTCATTCCGTTTGGACTCCGTTTGATATTCCTTTTCTTCGAAACACTGAAATAGGCAAAAAAACAGCAATTTGGACTGGGCCTCCGGTTAATAGGTTAGTCCCAAAAATAAAATAAAAGTGTATAACAAATCCCATTAAACATCCAAAACAGGTAATATAATAGCATGGAACAATCAAAAATTATAGATATGTTGGAGACGTATTACATAACGAGATATCGAGTGCTCAGTGCTTCTTCTGGCTTCCTCGTATTTTTCATAGTACTTCTTCATCATGTCTTTTATACCGTCCACACACGTGTCAATATCATCCACATTTTCAAAATAATTTTCAAAGAAGAATTCCAAGTACCAGACTTCTTTGTTGGATATAACCCCGTTGCACTGACAAGTGCACCATTCAGTTTTGACTCTTTCCAGTATTTATCAAACTTTTCGCTCATAGCATAGGGAAGGTGTGCCATAGTTCCATTGATTCTCCACTAAGGCTCCCTTAGCATGTGAAGGATGTACAACATGATGGGCGAAAAAGATCCCCCGCTGGTGTTCTATCAGCTAATACTAACTTTTGTCGATTCTTCAAAAGCTTTCAGAAATGCGCAAATTACTTCAGCATTAGTCCACCCCTCATTGTCCAGTGCTATTTCACCATTTCCACTTGCATAATTATTCATGGCTCCCTTATATTCCAGGGCTTCTCTGATCATTAGATGTGTAGAGTTCTAATGATTTGGAATACCAAGATTTATGCCACCGGCCTTTTCAGCCTGATCCAAATTGATGGCAATCACATTGAATGACTGAATTCTTGATGGTGAAAAAGTGACGTGCCTTTACATTTCATCATTTTTTATGTGGTCCATTCATCTTGACCTAATATATTAAGGATGTGTGTGCAACACCTTACATGAAAATCAACTCCACTAAATAACATGCCATGATCTTGATTTTACAAAGGAGTCCACCGTCAGTTTGTTGTTTCATGCATTGCTATGGTTCAAGTAAACAATTTCCTTTTGATGCTCCCATTCAGTCATGCACTTGCACATAGTCTCCTCAATGGCTGCACTTGTGTTGAGATAATTGACATTTTTCAAGGATATTATCTTCTTCAAGTTGAAGTTGGCATCAATATAATGAGTAGTAATAGACATATAGCCCAGTTGAGCTCAAAAAAAACACATGAATAAAGGCACTCAAACTCAATACACAGCTGATCCTTCATTTGCTCGTATGCATGAAAGAGCCATTGCGAACGTCCGGTGCCCAACGACTTTAAAGGTCGGCTGCATCAAGTCCATACACTCCTCAAAGTAAGGATCCTCAAATTTCCTTACTTTAAATGGTGTGTTTGGTCGATCGATTTGGTTTCAGGCAGTGGGTTGAAATGGTTTTTGACCAATTGGTCTTTGTCCAGACCAAACCAATCCAACACAAAAATGAGTAAAGCCCAAACTGATCTAAATTAAATTAGTGTCTCAAGCCATTTAGTCTAATCCAATGCAGCCCAATAGAAAACCAAACTGAAACTTTTGTTTGAATCCAAACTATTTCTAGGATTACGTGTAGTGTATCCAGTGAAAATAAGAAACTTAAATTTCATGCATGTACCTCCTGTCAGGTCAATCCTCTTCAATTACAATCTTGTGTGTTGCAACAGTGAAATTACTTGGACATTTTGCCGCGTCATCTTTCTTTTAATGTTCTTTTCGAGCCGTGATGCTCTTTTTTCATGGGTCACATAATGATTGTAACACATGTCCACATGCATAATGCTTGGCGTTTCGTGGAGCTTTATCCTTTTCAATGTTGGCAAACTATTGCATTCTTCTTCCAAGAGAAAAAGTAATTAAAACAAAGGCAAAATCTTTGCCTCATCTCATTAATTAAGAAGGAGAAGGACATCGTTTCAATGGTTATGGGATCATGCAGGTCCGAACAAAGTGGCCACTCTCCCGGTAAAATATTTCCTAGGAATCTAGCCCCTTCTACAACCCAAGTCTTTGCCTCATCCATATCATCGCCGCCATCCGCGAGGGCAGGGATACCTTGTTACGGAAGACTCGAGCATTCCATTCATTCCAAATCTCCTAGCATATGAGCATCTACAAAGGGTTGATCGCTTTCCTGAAGTAATCGGTTGACCCTCGCTCAATATCCACCATTGATTCACCGTCCGTAGGTCATTACAAAAAGGAAAACTATTACACATACACCAAGCTACAGTGTCTGCACCGGCCGTGTAGCCAAGTCAACCATGAGTGTCATGGGCGTGACCGCATGATCCCGTGTTCCAGAAACTTTAAATTTCAGATCATCACTAGTAGAAAACAGGGTTTTCATTCGGGTCAGATAAGCCCATTAGTCCCGGTTCATTCACGAACCGGGACCCATGGGCCCATTGGTCCCGGTTCATGAGGCCAGGGGGCCTGCCGGGCCTTGTGGGGGCATTGGTCCCGGTTCGTCTGGCCCCTTTGGTCCCGGTTGGTGGGATGAACCGGGACCAATGTGCCTCGCTCTTGGCCCACCACCATTGGTCCCGGTTCATGGCTTGAACTGGGACCAAAGGCTGGTCTTTAGTACCGGTTCAAGCCATGAACCGGGACCTATGATTTCCCTATATATACCCCCTCGCGTAAAAGCAGAGCACACTGCTCTGTTTTTTCTAGTCGGCAATGGGAGAGGGCTTTGTGGTGCTCTAGCTCACCTCCTATGCACACGAGGTGTTCGATGGAATGCCCGAGCCACACTACTTAAGCTTTCTCCTCTCCAAGCTCGACCTCCAAGCTCCATTTTCCTTCATATTTATCTAGGTTTAGCGGTCCGTCACGTCCCGTCCCCGTCGTCACCGTTGTCGATTGCCCGTGCCGATCTCGTCGTCGGCACCACCGTGGTGAGCCTCTTGTTCTTATCTTCTTTCTGAAAGGAAAAAATTCTTACTTGTATGTTTAGATAGATACTTGTATATTTTTCGTACTTTTATTATTGTTTCTTATTATATAGTGCGATAGTTTTGGTATCCGCCCCCATCGGCCCTCGTCCTGTCTATGATTCGGATGTGGTATATATTATCTTTATAAATATTTGGTCCATTTATTGTTTATGATAATTATGCCGACCAACATGACATAAATTTTCTTTATCTAGGAGGTATGTGAACCGAAAATTCCAACCGACCCTATTGTCGAGAGGTTAAATTTAGTTGACGAAGAAAACAATTTCTTGAAGGAAAAAAAAATTGAGGAGGAGAAGAAGATATTGGAGTTGCATGTTGCAGATGTCGTCGATGATCACAAGATCAAGATGGATGCAATGCGCTTGAAGATTAGAAAGATTAGCAAATATGCCATTCATACTGAGCCTTGGTATCATTATGACGTTGATCAATTGTTACCTTGGTTGCGATTATGATCGCATTTGTTTTAGCATTCAAATGTTTTACATAGTTTCAATGTATTGTTTAATTAATTAGATGCTCTGGAGAGCTATATGTTGTTAGATGAGAACTATGTCTGTACTTTGGTTTTAATGTGATGATGAACTATTAATTTGGTCACTAAATTATCTATTCATGAAGTTCTTAATGGTTTTTGACACACTTAATTATATATAATGCACGCAGATGAACCGGCAATGGATGTACGGTGATAGACACACCTCCGAGTACATTAAGGGCGTGCATAATTTTCTCGAAGTGGCTGAGCCAAACAAGCAGAATGGTTTTATGTGTTGTCCATGCCCTATATGTGGAAATACGAAGTCTTACTCTGACTCGAAAACCCTTCACACCCACCTTCTTTATAAGGGTTTCATGCTGAGGGAGTACGGGATTAAGGGGTCCTCGGACAGCCGGACTATATACTTTGGCTGGACTATTGGACTATGAAGATACAAGATTGAAGACTTCGTCCCATGTCCGAATGGGACTCTCCTTTGCGTGGAAGGCAAGCTTGGCAATTCGGATATGTAGACCTCCTTCTCTATAACCGACTCTGTGTAACCCTAGCCCCCTCCGATGTCTATATAAACCGGAGGGTTTAGTCCATAGGACAAAAAAAAATCATAATCATAGGCTAGCTTCTAGGGTTTAGCCTCTATGATCTCGTGGTAGATCAACTCTTGTAATAATCATATCATCAAGATCAATCGAGCAGGAAGTAGGTTATTACATCCATCGAGAGGGCCCAAACCTAGGTAAACATCGTGTCCCCCGCCTCCTGTTACCATTAGCCTTAGACGCACAGTTCGGGACCCCCTACCCGAGATCCGCCGGTTTTGACACCGACATTGGTGCTTTCATTGAGAGTTCCACTGTGTCGTCACGATAAGGCTTGATGGCTCCTTCAATCATCTTCAACGATGCGGTCCAGGGGGAGGTTTTCCTTCCCGGACGGATCTTTGTATTCGGCGGCTTCGTACTGCGGGCCAAGTCGCTTGGCCATCTGGAGCGGATCGATAGCTACGCCCCTGGCCATCAGGTCAGGTTTGGAAGCTTGAACTACACTACCGACATCCGCGGAGACTTGATCTTCGACGGATTCTAGCCCATGTCAGGTGCGCCGAACAGTCAGGACGAGCATGACTTAGATCTGCCATCAGACTATGTTCGGGAGATCGTGCCTGCAGCGACCCCAGGAATCAATTCGGAGCAGATTGCGCCATCCGAGGATGGGTGGATGGACCCCGCCATGGAGGACGCACACTCATCGGCATTTGCGCCAAAGACTGACCCCACCTCCTATGAGGACGGTGTCTTCGGACCCTCGGACTCGTCTCCGGCTACATGCTCCGAACCGCATACATCCATGCCTATCGAATCTGATTGGGCACCAATCATGGAGTTCACCTCCGCGGATATCTTCCGGCACTCGCCCTTGGGTGACGTGCTAAATTCATTAAGTTCTCTCTCTCTATCAGGGGATTCTTGGCCAAACTATGTCCGGCTCGAGTGGGGAGCGGACGATGAAGAAATTCGTTCCCCACCCACCACCCACTTCATAGCCATTGTCGATGACTTAACCGACAGGCTTGATTTCGACTCTGAAGACATTGACGGTACGTACGGCGATGGAGGAGAAGAACAGGAACCACCGCCCATAGGGCGCTGGATTGCCACCTCATCATATGATATATATATGGTGAACATGCCAAAAGAAGGCGATGGCGATGATGCAACGAAGGATAATCCCCTCGATAAGCCACCAAAGCGATGTCGCAGGCGCCACTCTAAATGCCGCCACAGTAAAAATAGCGACAATGGCGCAAGAAAGAATAATGCCCCGGTCAACTCCAAAGGAAACGGCGACCCCATGGACCCAGCGATGGAGCAAGATGAGCCAGGGGACGGTGAACATAGTCCAGAGCTGATGTCAGATGACGCCGATCCTGAGGGTAAAATTCATCAACCTGTCTCCGGAGAGGAGAACAGTCTGGACGATGATGCACTCATCATCCTAGAAAAACACTTGGAACAAGAGAACCTCCACAGAAGGCTTATTGCCACCGCGAGGAGCTTGAAGAAGTAGAAGCAAAGGCTTAAGGCCGCGCAGGATACACTCAACCGCAGATGGAACAAGGTGCTTGACACTGAAGAAAAATACGGTGGCGATCGCCACACAAAGAGCTATCCAAAGTGCAAGCTACTGCCCGAATTCGATGACGAGGCCATAGAGCCCATTCAGCCAAAAACGGCCGATCAGCCGGACCGACCACCCCGTGGCCATGACAGGACGGCTAATGAGGCCGCACACAAGTCAGCACACGATTTATGTGAACTCCTGGACAAAAAATCCGGTATGGCCAGTTCCATCTATGGATCTAGGAAGCACGCTTCGGCACAGGATCACAGCTACCAAAACAATCATATTGATCGAATACCAGCTATGAATCAACACCGAACACAACAACCGTCGACAGCATGCCACGACACATCCAAATACAGGGGTATCATGCACCCCTTGTGCTTCACCGATGAGGTGCTGGACCATGAATTTCCGTAAGGATTTAAACCCGTGAATATAGAGGCATACGACAGAATGACAGACCCTGGAGTCTGGATTGAGGACTTTATCCTTCACATCCATATGGCCCGCAGAGATGATCTCCACGCCATTAAATACCTACCCCTTAAGTTAAAAGGACCAGCTCGGCACTGGTTGAAAGGCCTCCCCGAAATCTCAATTGGAAGTTGGGAATAACTTGAGGATGCTTTTAGGGCCAATTTTCAAGGGACCTATGTCTGACCTCCGGACGTAGACGACTTAAGTCACATAATTCAACAGCCCGGAGAGTCAGCCCGAAAACTTTGGAACAGATTTCTTACTAAGAAGAATCAAATCGTCGACTGCCCAGATGTCGAAGCCTTAACGGCCTTCAAGCACAGTGTCCGGGTCGAATGGCTTGCCAGACACCTCGGCCAGGAAAAGCCGAGGACAATGGCAGCCTTAACAAGACTTATGACCTGCTTTTGCACGGGCGAGGACAGTTGGCTGGCCCGTAGCGGCACCAGTGACCCAGGCATATCCGAAGTCAGGGATGGCAACGGGAAGCCGCGACGCAATAAAAACAAGTATCGAAACAATGAAGCCAGCCCAGATAACACGACGGTCAACGCCGGATTCAGGGGCTCTCGACCCGGTCAATGGAAGAAGCCATTTAAAGGCGGTAGAGATGGGCTGTCCAGCCTAAATAAGATTCTAGACAAGTTATGTCAGATTCATGGCACCCTCGAAAAACCTGCAAATCACACCCACAGAGAGTGCTGGGTTTTGAAGCAGGCCGGTAAGCTAAATGTCGAATACAAGGGGAGGGAGACGCCAAGTGAAGACGAGGATGAGCCTCGCCAGCCGAACACTGGGGGGCAGAAAAAATTCCCACCAGAAGTCAAAACAGTGAATATGATTTACGCAACTCACATTCCAAAGAGAAGGCGCAAACGCGCACTCCGAGATGTATACGTCGTAGAGCCCTTCGCCCCCAAATTCATTCCCTGGTCGGCCTGCCCGATCACTTTTGATTGCAGGGATCATCCGACTAGTATCCGGCACGGAGGATTGGCTGCCTTGGTGCTCGACCCAATAATTGATGGATACCATCTCACTCGAGTCCTTATGGACGGCGGCAATAGTCTTAACCTGATATATCAGGACACTGTCTGCAAAATGGGGATAGACCCATCAAGAATTAGCCAAAGCAATACTACCTTTAAAGGAGTGATACTAGGCGTCGAGGCCCACTGCACGGGCTCTTTAGTACTAGAGGTTGTATTCGGTTCTCCCGACAACTTCAGAAGCGAAGAACTAATCTTCGACATCGCTCCATTCCGAAGCGGCTATCACGCACTACTCGGGAGAACGACCTTTGCTCGTTTTAATGCAATACCACACTACGCCTATCTTAAACTTAAGATGCCCAGTCCACGCGGTGTCATTACAGTTAGGGAAATACAGAGCGTTCCTTACATGCGGAAGAATATGTGGCGGCTCTAGCAGCCGAACACTAAGCGGCCCCTCCAACCAGAATAAACGGTCGGTCGTCAAGACCACGGACACGGTTAGACGAGTTCGGTGCTCCACCAGATGTAACAGCCCAGATAAACCTGAGCTTGGGTTCATAGATATACCCTAATAAGTGGTGCTAGGGGCTGCTCGCCAAAAAAAAGCCCATAGTTCGGCTCGACCCTATTAATACAATAACAAATTGCATTTTCATGGTTCGTTCAGATTAACCAACTCTTCGCACGAAGTCTTTCACCTGGGTTTTTCCTTTTTTACAGATGATCATCGTGCTACACCCTTCCAGGATACGGCACAACAGTGATAAAGGCGCAGACGTGCAGCAGGGCCCCGCTCAAAGGTTTCTTTTTAGATTAAGACCCTGCGTAAACCCTTTTTAATGTCTCTTGTTGCTTCATACCCTCTGTACACTTAACACAACTGGGAGGGATAGTGGCGTTCTTGACACTCCGTCACGCCAGACTAATGCATGTACCTGGAAACACAGGGCTCATTATCAAGGGCGTTACTCAGCCCAGTATATGTCGTAAAGTCTGAATACCTTAGGGAGTGTTCGGCGTCGCGAGTTTGGCCTTATATGCATCAGCTCCGAATCATCTCTTTGGTCAAATGTTGGGTTTGCCCGGCTCCCGTGTTTTGCTACCTTACGTTCCGCTCTATCGGCTAAGGGGGCACCAGGAGAACTACTGCGATTGTGCCCTGGTTCATCTGGGTGAGCACCTCAGTAGAGAAAGCCGAAAACTGACTGTCATGATATAGCGCGAGACTAGTCAACCACTCAATGACTCAGCAGAATCTTCATGATTCCTCCGCATTAACGAAGGACTGGTTTCCCGGTCATGTACGTACGCGCACCACATTCGGATGAACGCAGAAGTACCAGGGGCTATATAGTAGCCCCATCTTCAAACTCCTATGGCTAAGTGAAAGTGTTAAAGCTATATAGTCCAATTGCCTGGTTCGCCATGCTATCACCTCCTTAATGGACCAAGACGTTGGATCAAGTGTGATTACGCGCTTTTTGAAACACCCCCACATTATATGCGTGGGGGCTGAAGCCGACGACTGCAAACTTTCAGGTTATATACATATATACATAAACGGCCGCACAGGAGGCACTATAATACTTTCAGGAAAAAGTATAAACACAACCTTTATAATCAAAATCGCGTTGTTTTTACAATGGAGATACATGTCACTCGAACATGGTACTCTTCGAGCACTGAGCCTCTATTAAGCGGGCACCTTCTAGGACCTCTTCAAAATAGTGCTCGGCCTGGTCCTGGCCTCCTGCCGAACCCCGGGTTGCAATAGCGGTGGCCTCCACCCCTGCCCAGTATGTCTTAACACGGGCAAGAGCCATCCGCGCACCCTCCATGCACGCCGACCTCTTCACAGCATCGATATGCGACACAACACCAAGGAATTGTTGCACCAAACCAAAATAACTGTCCGGCCTTGGTCCCCTCGGCCAAATATGATCCATGACAGACCTCATATCAAGCCCGGACAACCTATGGAGCTCGGCCCATGCGGCCATCTTTTCATTCAACAGTAGCGGACGCATCGGGGCACTGAACTGCGACCAGAACAACCCTTCCACCTCATGATCATTCCGATCTTTGTAAAACTCAGTCGCATCAGCAGCACTCTTTGCCAAGTATGCATACGCGTACACAACACTCCATAACTGATCCAGAGGGGTGTACTTCGGATCTCCGAACTTCATCCGCAACAAATAGGGCCTCCGAGCCGTGATATCTCCGGCTTCATGAAGCTCCTCCCTTATCCCTCTCATTTTAGAGCGGGTTTCCTTGGCTACCTCCAGGGCCTTCTTTAGGTCAGCTGCTTTCGCTTGGCTTTCCTTTTCAAGGAGCTCATAGCGGTCGGCGGCATCTTTCAGCTCAACAGCCATCTTGGCTATCCTTTCTTCGCTCTAGCGATGAGCAGCCTGTTCGGCTCTTAACTCTTCGACTGCCTTCAGGGCGGCCGCATCACTTATTCGGGCTTGTTCCTTGGCTCAGGAAAGCTCCGCTCGAAGGGTCTCCATGGCAGCAGCTCCATCTGCAGTCACAACATATTATAGATACTAGCATCATGCTCCTCTTACCATTTGCTAACAAGTCGGACATACATACCCTGGGCCTTGTCAAGCCACTTGTTAACAAGCGCGATGTCGGCATCCGCCACGTCAAGCTCCCGCTTCAGTTCAGCAAAATCAGCAGTCCGGTCAGCCGCCGGACCATCAGCCACCTGCACATAAAAGCAGCGAGATCATTACCTGGGATTATGATCCTCTGTTTTCCACCTCTGTATGGCAACCAGAGTCTCAGGGGCTACTATCTATACAGAGCACACCTAGCATGTGCGGTACCATCAAAAATACACATATTATTTTTTGCGTACCTCAAAGCCTCTCAGCAGACTCGTAAAAGCTTCATTTAAACCGCTTTTGGCGGATGAAATCCTCTCAACCACCGTACCCATTAAGGTACGATGCGTCTCTCAGATAACCACTCTCTCCAGAAGACCCATCAGTGTGTCCGGTCGTGTGACGGACAATCCCGGACTCTTTCTGTTGCTCTCTTTGGGAGCCAAATACTCTGGACTTCGGGCAGCCGAAGTGTTGACTTCTGGCCTTGGCGGATCAGGAGAAATCCTCCGTGACGACACCTCGGGGTCGTCTGCCCCGTATGGCGCGGAGGCAGGAGGAGGCGTTTCACTCTCCATCATCTCCGGAAGAAGATCACCCGAAGACGAACTCTGTGGAGAAGGGCTACGAGCCAGACTGCAAGATATATGTCTCAGTTATTATTCTCAGAGATAAAACATGATATACTTGTCGGAGTACCTTTTGTACTTACTACTCGGTTGAGGGCTAGCCCCCTTGCGGGCGCTGTATGGTAAGGACGCCCTCTAGGCAGGGCCCCCTAGCGAGGATTTCTTCCCTCGTTTGGAAACCTCCATTTCCAAGTCTTGAGAGGCGGTCCTTTTCTTCCCATGAGGAGAGGGGGTTTTAGACTCACCTCCCTGATTATCCTCCTTCGCAGAGGCACTCACTCCCCCGATTTGGATGTGTAAAGTATGAGGCCCACCTGTGGCTTCTCTATTCCCCCCCTCATCTTCTCCTGATGGCACCTGATACGGTGCGCGCTCAAGCATCTTGGTTAATAAGGGATCCGGCGAGCCTTCGGGAAGGGGGGTCGAGCACCTGATCCTCTCTGCCTTTCTTATCCAATCCTGGCAGAGAACAATTTTTCAGAATGATGTTGTAACAAACATAAAGGGCGGCATGTTCGGTAGCGGGATTACTTACTTGGGTATCCGGACGGTTGCAGTTGATACCCACACCCTCGATGGTGTTCGGACACTTTATTCGTGATCCGAAGAACGATCCATACATCTCTTTGAGCGTCACGCCAAAGAATTGTTGAATGGTTCACGGTCCTTCCGGGTTGAACTCCCACATACGAGAGGTCGATGTTAGCATGGCAGGACCCGACGAACCAGCATTACTTGCATTACCTTGACAAGACTGACATCCTTCTTAAGGAGGTCTCGGATGCGGCTTTGTAGTGTCAGCACGTCGTTAATTGGCCCCCAGTCCAGCCCCTTTTTGACCCATGATGCCAGTTGCGGCAGAGGGCCTGAGCGGAATGCTGGAGCGGCCGCCCGCTTTGTACCTCGGGGAGCTGTGATGTAAAACCACTCCCGTTGCCATAAGTCAGAAGTTTCCGTGAAGGAACCCTTTGGCCATGGGGTGTCGGCGCCTTTGCTTATTATAGTGCCTCCACACTCCACTTGACGCCCGTCAATCACCTTTGGCCTCACATTGAAGGTTTTGAGCCATAGGCCGAAGTAGGGGGTGATTCAGAGGAAGGCTTCACACACGACAATAAACAACGAGATGTGAAGGATGGAATCCGGAGCTAGATCATGGAAATCTAGCTTGTAATAGAACATGAGCCCTCTCACGAAGGGATCAAGGCTAAAACCTAGCCCTCGGAGGAAGTGGGAAATAAATACGACACTCTTGTTGGGTTCGGGAGTGGGGATGACCTGCCCTTGAGCAGGCAACCTGTGCGGGATTTCGGCGGTGAGATACCTGGCCTACCTAAGCTTCTTGATGTCCGCCTCTGTGACAGAGGAGGCCATCCACTGGCCTTGAAGGTTGGATCCAGACATGGTTGAAGATCCGAAGCGCTTAGATTTAGCCTTGGGTGTTGGAACTCGAGGTGCGGGAGGGGAAGGATCGAGCGTGGGAAGAAAAGGACGGGCCTTGGCCCCCTTATAAAGAGGACAAATATCAATCATCCCCCGCGTGGCCGTTTGGGACTTGCCTAAAATCGAGGAGTCATATTAAACAAGCGCGGTTGGGTTACCCACACTTGTATTGATGAGAATCCCGTGATAAGGGGATCACGATCTCTGCTTCGACAAGACATGCCAATAAAACCGCCTCGCAGCACGTGTAGTGGCTAGTGGAGAAAAATGGTTCGAATAATGACCAGGCCGTGGCGTGATGTCACGCTATGAAAAGTTGTCAACAGATTCGATTTGTGGAATATTGTGCTCTCTACGGTGGTATGAGGAATTTTTTTGCAGAGCCGGACACGATTCTTTTGTTCAAAATCTTCTGTGGAGTATTCGGAGAAGGAACCCGCCTTGCAATGCCGAAGACAATCTGTGCGCCGGACTCATCGTCATTGAAGCCTGGTTCAGGGGTTACTGAGGGAGTCCGGGATTAAGGGGTCCTCGGACAGCCGGACTGTATACTTTGGCCGGACTGTTGGACTATGAAGATACAAGATTGAAGACTTCGTCCCGTGTCCGGATGGGACTCTCCTTTGCGTGGAAGGCAATCTTGGCAATTCGGATATGTAGATCTCCTTGTAAATGACTCTGTGTAACCCTAGCCCCCTCCGGTGTCTATATAAACCAGAGGGTTTAGTCCGTAGGACAAAAAAACAATCATAATTATAGGCTAGCTTCTAGGGTTTAGCCTCTATGATCTCGTGGTAGATAAACTCTTGTAATACTCATATCATCAAGATCAATCGAGCAGGAAGTAGGGTATTACCTCCATTGAGAGGGCCCGAACCTGGGTAAACATTATGTCCCCCGCCTCCTGTTACCATTAGCCTTAGACGCATAGTTCGGGACCCCCTACCCGAGATCCGCCGGTTTTGACACCGACACATGCCACACTATAATGTTTGGACCAAGCACGGAGAAATAGGGGTTATGATGGAAGACAGCAAAGAAAAAGAGGACGATGACAACTATGTGCCCCCTAAATACGATGATGCTGCAACGGGGGAAGCTATTGAAGATCAAGAGGAACCAGACGATGTGCCTGATGATGATCTCCGCTGGGTCATTGTTGATGCAAGGAGACAGTGTGAAAGTCAAAAGGAGAAGCTCAAGTTCGATCGCATGTTAGAGGATCACAAAAAAGGTTTGTACCCCAATTGCGAAGATGGCAACACAAAGCTCGGTACCATACTGGAATTGCTGCAGTGGAAGGTAGAGAATGGTGTGCCTGACAAAGGATTTGAGAAGCTACTGAAAATATTGAAGAAGAAGCTTCCAAAGGATAACAAATTGGCCGACAGTACGTATGCAGCAAAGAAGGTTGTATGCCCTCTAGGATTGGAGGTGTAGAAGATACATGCGCCCTAGTGACTGCATCCTGTACCATGGTGCGTCCGAGGATTTGAACGCATGCCCGGTATGCGGTGCATTACGGTATAAGATCAGACGAGATGACACTGGTGATGTTGACGGCGAGCGCCCCTGGAAGAGGGTTCCTGCCAAGGTGATGTGGTATGATCCTACAATACCATGGTTGAATCGCCTGTTCAGAAACAAAGAGCATGCCAAGTTGATGCGATGGCATAGTGAGGACCGTAAGAAAGACGGGAAGTTGAGAGCACTCGCTGGCGGGTCGCAATGGAGAAAAATCGAGAGAAAGTACCGGGCTGAGTTTTCAGGTGACCCAAGGAACGTATGGTTTCGTTTAAACGCGGATGGCATTAATCCTTTTGGGGAGCAGAGCAGCAATCACAGCACCTGGCCCGTGACTCTATGTATGTATAACCTTCCTCCTTGGATGTGCATGAAGTTGAAGTTCATTATGATGCCAGTTCTCATCCAAGGACCTAAGCAACCCGGAAATGACATTGATGTGTACCTAAGGCCATTAGTTGAAGAACTTTTACAGCTGTGGAATGGAAATGGTTTACGTGTGTGGGATGAGCACAAACAAGAGGAATTTAACCTGCACGCGTTCCTTTTTGTAACCATCAATGATTGGCCCTCTCTCAGTAACCTTTCAGGACAGAAAAACAAGGGATACCATGCATGCATGCACTGTTTAGCTGACACCGAAAGTATATACCTGGACAAATGCAGAAAGAATGTGTACCTGGGCCATCGTCGATTTCTTTCGACCAACCATCAATGTCGAAAGAAAGGCAAGCATTTCAAAGGCGAGGCAGATTACCGGAAGAAGCCCGCCATGCATACCAGTGATCACGTACTTGCTATGGTCAATTATTTACACGTAATCATTGGAAAGGGTCCCAGCGGTCTATCTGTTCCGAATGATGCTGAGGGACGCGCACCCATGTGGAAGAAGAAATCTATATTTTGGGACCTACCCTACTGGAAAGACCTAGAGGTCCTCTCTTCAATCAACGTGATGCATGTGATGAAGAACCATTGCGTGAACCTGCTGGGCTTCTTGGGCATGTATGGGAAGACAAAGATACACCGGAGGCACGGGAGGACCTGCAACGTTTGCACGAAAAAGACGACATGCCTCCAAAGCGGTATGAAGGTCCTGCCAGCTATGCTCTTACCAAAGAAGAGAAGAAAATCTTCTTTGAATGCCTGCTCAGTATGAAGGTACCGTCTGGCTTCTCGTCGAATATAAAGGGAATAATAAATATGCCAGAGAAAAAGTTCCAGAACCTAAAGTCTCATGACTGCCACGTGAGTATGACGCAACTGCTTCTGGTTGCATTAAGGGGGCTTCTACCGGAAAACGTCCGATTAGCCATTGTGAAGCTATGTGCATTCCTCAATGCAATCTCTCAGAAGGTGGTCGATCCAGAAATTATACCAAAGCTAAGGAGTGATGTGGCGCAACGTCTTGTCAGTTTCCATGGTTACGGCGCAATAAGCAAAGGACAGAAGCGAAGAAAAAGTGAATACTTTCTCTCCACGACTATTATGATGATGCCTTTGATCTAGAATATCACTGGAGTTACCTGTGAAGAAATGAAATGCCTGTTGTAACAAACGAGTTTTCGTCCGAAACCCTGATACCTCGAAACAAATAGTCCGTTTTGTACACGAAGTGCATCCAGTTTTTGCCGTAACCCTCTCAACTTTTTAGCACATACTATGTGGGTGAAATGATGATGACATGCCAACTTTCAACCTTTTCATAGTTCATTTGAATTGCTTTTCAATTTCAGGATCATTTAGCTCAAAGAATGAACTAATATAAAAAAGAATGAACTAGAAAACTTTTATGAAACTCTAATAGCAAAATTAGTAAACTAAAAGAATGAACTAGAAAACTTTAATGAAACTCTAATAGAAAAAAGAATGAACTAGAAAACTTTAATGAAACTCTAATAGCTAAAGGAATCAACCAAAAAGCTTTTATAAACCTCTAGAATTACTGAAATTAAAATTATATAAAATTTATGCAACTAAAATTATCAAAGTATTTTATGTTCAAAACATTAAAAGCAAAAAGAATTTTCATAAAATAAATAAATAAGCAAAAAATAAAAGAAAATAAATAGGTAGAAACAAAATAAAATAAATAAGTAGAAACAAAATAAATTTTAATAAATAAGTAGAAACAAAATAAAATTTAATAAAGTAAAATAAATAAACTTTAATAAAATAAATAAAAATAGCAATAGTAAGTAGAAACAAAATAAAATAAATAAAGCAAAAAAAGTGCCACCTACTGGGCCACCACGGCCTGAATACGACTAGAAACCCAATCATCAGCCAGGATTCAGGCCCGCAGCAGGCCCAGTAGGCCCACAGGCACACAGTGACAGGTTAGGCCCGAAAGCCTACAGTTGAGAGGAGCTCGATAGGGTGGGCGCTGCAGCGCTTATAAACCACTCTCGAGCTATCTTAACTAGCGAGGTGGGACTAAACTTTTGACGCGGGCAGCACAAGGCCTTTGGTCCCGGTTGATGGGACCAACCGAGACTAAAGGGTGCATTGGTACCGGTTCATGGCACCAACCAGGACCAATGCCCCCCTTTAGTCCCGGTTGGTGCCACCAACCGGGACCAAAGGCCTCTGCTTCCCGCGCTTTGGGCTGCTGAAAAGAGACCTTTGGTCCCGGTTGTTGGCACCAACCGGGACTAAAGGGGTGCATTTGTCCCGGTTGGTGACACGAACCGGGACCAATGCTTCGCCTATATAAGCAGCACTTGTCAAAATTCAGTTCAGTTTCTTCGATCCCGCCGACGACGCCGCGAGGCTGCCCCTCTGCCCCAAGTTACCATCGCCGCCCCCGTCGTTGCCCGCACCCCACGCTGTCACCACCCCCGCCGACCCGACACTATCGCCGCGCGCCACCCCGCGCTGTCACCGTCCTGACACCGTCGCCGTCATCTCCCCGCGCCGCCCCAACGCCGTCGCCGCCCCACGTCACCCCGACGTCGTCGCTGCCCCGCGTCGCCCTGCGCCACCACTGCCCAACGTCATCGCTGTCACCTCCCCGCGCCACCCGACACCGTCGCCGCCCCGTGTTGCCTCGACGCCATAACCGCCCCGCGCCACCGCTGCCCTGACCCCGTCGCCGCGCCGCCCCACGGTCTGGCGGCCTTCTGATGTTTTTTCTATATATGAGATGATGTTGATATGTTATTTTTTTCATATGATGTTTTTTTGTGCATATGATGTTTTTTTTCATATGATTTTTTTATATATGTATTAATTTTTTATTTAGGTTGTTAATTAGTAGATATCGATTTTAGGTTAGTGCATTTTAGGTTAGTGTAGAAGAAAAAGTAAAATAAGGAAAAGGAAGAAAAGAGGAAGAAGGAAGAAGGAAGAAGAAGAAAAATAAGGAGTGGAAAAAGTAAAATAATAATAATAAGAAGAAGAAGAAGAAAGGAGAAGAAGAGGAGAGGAAGAAGAGGAGAAATAAATAAGAGAAAATGAAAAAAAGAGGAGAAGAAGAAATGAATAGAAGAGAAGAAGAAGAAAATAGAGTAATTTCTATGTTTTTTTCTTCACCTCTATTCCTTTCTTCTTCTCCTCTTTTTTTTTCTTCGATCTTCTCCTCTATTCCTTTCTTCTTCTCCTCTTTTTTCTCTTCTTCTTTCTCTTCTTATTTTTTATCGGGTATGTCATTGTCGATATACCACCTCCCTGATAACTTTGACATGAGGGGGGGTCGATATAGCCCCTCCCTGATAACTTCGACATGAGGAGGGTGGAGGGGTCGAGGGGTCGAGGGTTCTAGGGTTCTAGGGTCGAGGGTTAGAGGGTCAAGGGTCGAGGGTTCGAGGGTCGTCGAGGGGTCGAGGGTTCGAGGGTCGAGGGGTCGAGTGTTCGAGGGTCGAGGATCGCCGAGGGGTCGAGAGGTTGCCTATTGTCAAAGTATTGAAGCAATCCATGGCTTCATCATTAGCCGGAAGTAACCGGGGCATGATGGTACGAAGTTCTCCAAAGTTATTCTGGAACGGAGTCCCAGATAGGATAATCCGCCTTTTCGTACAAATTTCAGCAAAGGCCTTCCAAATAGCGATATTTGGAAGGCTCTTGCTGTAATTTGTACCAAAAAGTGAATTATCCTATCTGGGATTCCGTTCCGAAATAACTTTGGAGAGCTTCGTACCATCATGCGTTTGTTACTTTTGCCTAATGATGAAGACATGGTTTTTTTGAATCCTTTGACACTAGACAAACATGACATGAGGGGGTCGAGGGTCGGGAACTAGGGTAGAGGGTCGTGGATCGCTCAGCGGTCGAGGGTCGTGAACTAGGGTGGAGGGTCGAGGGTCGTCGATGGGTCGAGGGTCGGGAACTAGGGTAGAGGGTCGTGGATGAATTATCCTATCTGGGATTCCGTTCCGAAATAACTTTGGAGAGCTTCGTACCATCATGCGTTTGTTACTTTTGCCTAATGATGAAGACATGGTTTTTTTGAATCCTTTGACACTAGACAAACATGACATGAGGGGGTCGAGGGTCGGGAACTAGGGTAGAGGGTCGTGGATCGCTCAGCGGTCGAGGGTCGTGAACTAGGGTGGAGGGTCGAGGGTCGTCGATGGGTCGAGGGTCGAGAGTCGAGGGTCGTCAAGGGGTCGATATACCCCCTCTCCGATAACTTTGACATGAGGGCGGGTCGATATACCACCTCCCCGATAAAAAAATTTCTATGTATATGTCATTGTTGTCGATATATACCCCCTCTCCGATAACTTCGACATGAGGGGGGGTCGATACACCCCCTCCGCGATAACATTTTTTTCTTTGTATATGTCGTTGTTATCGATATACCCCCTCCTCGATAACTTCGATATATCCATCTCTCATGTTTGTATATTAATTGCCATGTTGCAATATTTGTAGAAACTATGGATCATCAAAGAGACTTCGAACAAGAAGAGATATTGGGGACATAATCCATGGCGGAGGTGATGTCTTGTTGTTTCTCAACGACCTCGAAGAAGTTCTGGAAGGAGCGGAAGGAGGTGGTGATCAAACAATGGAGAAGGAGAGTCATGATCGTGATGGTGGCTCCGACGACCGTGATGACAGCTCCGGGGACCGAACGGAGTCGGGATCAGCTGTTGCAAAGTCCAGCGAGGTATTGATGACCCACAAGTATAGCGGATCTAGCATAGTCCTTTCGATAAGTAAGAGTGTCGAACCCAACGAGGAGCAGAAGGAAATGACAAGCGGTTTTCAGTAAGGTATTCTCTGCAAGCACTGAAATTGTAGGTAACAGATAGTTTTGTGATAAGATAATTTGTAACGGGTAACAAGCAATGAAAGTAAATAAAGTGCAGCAAGATGGCCCAATCCTTTTTATAGCAAAGGACAAGCCTGGACAATTTCTTATAATGAGAAAAGCGCTCCCGAGGACACATGGGAATTATCGTCAAGCTAGTTTTCATCACGCTCATATGATTCGCGTTCGTTACTTTGATAATTTGATATGTGGGTGGACCGGTGCTTGGGTATTGTCCTTCCTTGGACAAGCATCCCACTTATGATTAACCCCTATTGCAAGCATCCGCAACTACAAAAGAAGTATTAAGGTAAACCTAACCATAGCATGAAACTAGTGGATCCAAATCAACCCCTTATGAAGCAATGCATAAACTAGGGTTTAAGCTTCTATCACTCTAGCAACCCATCAACTACTTATTACTTCCCAATGCCTTCCTCTAGGCCCAAATAATGGTGAAATGTCATGTAGTCGATGTTCACATAACACCACTAGAGGAGAGACAACATACATCTCATCAAAATATCGAATGAATACCAAATTCACATGACTACTAATAGCAAGACTTCACCCATGTCCTTAGGAACAAACGTAACTACTCACAAAGCATATTCATGTTCATGATCAGAGGAGTACTAATATGCATTAAGGATCTGAACATATGATCTTCCACCAAGTAAACCAATTAGCATCAACTACAAGGAGTAATCAACACTACTAGCAACCCACAGGTACCAATTTGTGGTTTTGATACAAGATTGGATACAAGAGATGAACTAGGGTTTTGAGAGGATATGGTGTTGATGAAGATGTTGATGGATATTGACCCCCTCCCGATGAGAGGATCATTGGTGATGACGATGGTGATGATTTCCCCCTCCCAAAGGGAAGTTTCCCTGGCAGAACAGCTCCACCGGAGCCCTAGATTGCTTCCGCCAAGGTTCCGCCTCGTGGCGGCGGAGTTTCGTCCCGTAAGCTTGCTTATGATTTTTTCCACGGTAAGAGAGTTCATATAGCAGAAGATGGGCACCGGAGGGCCACTAGGGGGCCCACGAGACAGGGGGCGCGCCCAGTAGGGGTGGGCGCGCCCCCCACCCTCGTGGCCAGGGTGTGGGCCCCTTCTGGTACTTGCTTTGCTCAATAATTCTTATTAATTCCAAAAATGACTTTCATGGAGTTTCGGGACTTTTGGAGCTGTGCAGAATAGGTTTCCAATATTTGCTCCTTTTCCAGCCCAGAATTCCAGCTGTCGGCATTCTCCCTCTTCATGATAAACCTTGTAAAATAAGAGAGAATAGCCATAAGTATTGTGACATAACATGTAATAACAGCTCATAATGCAATAAATATCGATATAAAAGCATAATGCAAAATGGACGTATAAACTCCCCCAAGCTTAGACCTTGCTTGTCCTCAAGCGGAAGCCGATATCGAAAAATATGTCCACATGTTTAGAGATAGAGGTGTCGATAAAAATAAAATACGGACATGAGGGCATCATGATCATTTTTATAACAGTAACATATATAGATTTTGTCATATGATTTCTTATGCTCAAGTAACAATCTATTCACAATGTCAAGTATGGATCATAAACTTCATTGAGAACTAACAAACTATAATCTCAGTCATTGAAGCAATTGCAATTTATCATAACATCGGAAAGATTCAAGAATAGAGCTTTTTAGCAAGTCCACATACTCAACTATCATATAGTCTTCTAAAATTGCTAACACTCATGCAATACTTATGGTTATGGAGTTTTAATCGGATACAGAGAAAGATAGGGGCTTATAATTTCGCCTCCCAACGTATTCACCTTTGGGTGATGTCAACAATAATAGTTCATGCTAACTTACATCCAATTGGATATATATATCAGGATCTTTCCAACATGAGTTGCTTGCCAAAGGATAAAGTGAAAAAGGGAAAGGTGAAAATCACCTTGACTCTTTCATAAAGTAAAAGGCATAAAGTAAAAGATAGGCCCTTCGCAGAGGGGAGCCGAGATTGTCATGTGCTTTTAGGGTTGGATGCACAAAATCTTAATGCAAAAGAACGTCACTTTATATTGCCACTTGTGATATGAACCTTTATTATGCAGTCAGTCGCTTTTATTACTTTCATATCACACGATCGTATAAAGCTTATTTTCTCCACACTAATATGTCATACATATTTAGAGAGAAATTTTTATTGCTTGCAACATGACAACTTACTTGAAGGATCTTACTCAATCCATAGGTAGGTATGGTGGACTCTCATTGCAAAAACTGGGTTTAAGGATATTTGGAAGCACAAGTAGTATCTCTACTTGGTGCAAGGAATTTGGATAGCATGAGGGGGAAAGGCAAGCTCAACATGTTGGATGATCCATGACAATATACTTTAACTAAGATGTGAGAAAACATAACCCATTACGTTGTCTTCCTTGTCCAACATCAACTCTTTAGCATGTCATACTTAATGAGTGATCACAAATATAAAATATGTCCAAGATAGTATATTTATATGTGAGAACCTCTCTTTCTTTATTATTTCCTATTAATTGCAATGATGACCAAAACTATGTTTGTCAACTCTCAACAACTTTTATGCCTCATACTCTTTATGTGTGAAGTCATTACTATCCGTAAGATTAATATGAACTCTTTTATTTCTTTTTGTTCTTTCTATCTCTTGAAGATCATGGAAAGATAGCAAAACCCTTGACTCAACACTAATCTTTATTATAAATAGCTCACGGGCTCGGTTAGATAGAGGGATCACAAAGCAAAACTCAAAACTAAATCATACCAAAACTTTATTCTACTAGATCTAGATATTACCAAAAGGATCGAACTAAGTAAAACGGTAAAGATAGGAGTGTGATGGTGATACGATACCGGGGCACCTCCCCCAAGCTTGGCAGTTACCAAGGGGAGTGCCCATACCCATGTGATTATGTCCTCGGAGGTGGTGAAGAAGGAGTTGTTGATGATGTAGGCTTGTCGTCCGTCTTCCAAGGCATAGGCTCACCATCATAGAAGGATGATCGAGTCTCCGGGATCCTCAAATCTGCAGCCAAACTCATCCTCCTGAATCTATATTCATACTCACAGTTTTGGTTTTGCAGGTCATAGATCTGGGCTTGGAGGTGCTCGATTTTCTCATGAAGCTTGAAGATGGTCTCCCCAATGTTATTGGCGTCCAGCTTGTGGTTGTTGGTGAATTCCACGATCATCATCTGGTTGGCGTTAAGTCCACGCTCCACCATCCCTTGGCACTTGAAAACTTGTTACTCCATAGCTTTGAGCTTTGTCTCCACGCTTCCGGTACGCCTTGGTACCTCCACATCGCGGATGTGCATCACCCCCTCGCGCATCTCAATGGTTTGAGGGTGTTGCAGCACCTCCGCGAGATAGGGGTTGATAACCCTCTCAAAAAACTTGTCCTTGGGAGCGCTCGGAGACATCATGGTGCTCTAGATCTGTTAGAAAAACAGCTTGAAACGAAAACAGAAGATTTTTGCATGATACGGTGGTCAAAACCTTCGGGAGATTATATAATGAATTTTTACAGACCAAAAGAAGTAACGTGCAAGAAAACAGAGTCCAAAAGGCACACGAGGTGCCCACGAGGCAGGGGGCGCGCCCAGTAAGGGTGGGCGCGCCCTCCACCCTCGTGGAGGCCTCGTGTCCTTTCCGGACTACTTCTTGTTTTCCTAAATTCTTAAATATTCCAAAACGGAGAAAAATTGCTATTAGAATTGTTTTGGAGTCGGTTTACTTACTGTACCACGTACCTATTCCTTTTCGGAGTCTGAAACGTTCTGGAAAGTGTCCCTTATGTATTCCTCCGGGGTTACGGTTTCAATAATATTAGTTTCAAAATTTATAGGATTACCTGAGATATAATGTTTGATTCTTTGACTTTTCACCACCCTCGGACTTGTGCCTTCGAAGTTGTTGATTTTTATGGCACCGGAACGATAGACCTCCTCGATAACATAAGGACCTTCCCACTTAGAGAGAAGTTTACCTGCAAAAAATCTTAAACGAGAGTTGAATAGCAACACATAATCACCTATGTTAAACTCACGCTTTTGTATCCTTTTGTCATGCCAACTTTTAACTTTTTCTTTGAACAGCTTGGCATTCTCGTAGGCCTGGGTTCTCCATTCATCAAGTGAGCTAATATCAAATAACCTCTTCTCACCGGCAAGTTCGAAATCATAGTTGAGCTCTTTAATAGCCCAATATGCTTTATGTTCAAGTTCGACAGGTAAGTGACATGCTTTTCCATATACCATCTTATACGGAGACATGCCCATAGGATTTTTATATGCAATTCTATAGGCCCATAATGCATCATCAAGTTTCTTGGACCAATTCTTTCTAGATCTATTAACAGTCTTTTAAAAAATTAATTTGAGCTCTCTAT
Source organism: Triticum aestivum (assembly GCF_018294505.1). Classification (NCBI taxonomy): domain Eukaryota; kingdom Viridiplantae; phylum Streptophyta; class Magnoliopsida; order Poales; family Poaceae; genus Triticum; species Triticum aestivum. Next base: position 587,465,681 of record NC_057810.1, read on the forward strand.
TACTCAACTCTACTTGATCGCTAGACTGTGGGTGATAAGGAGATGCAATTCTATGATTAATATCATACTTAGCAAGCATTTTACGAAAAGCACCATGAATAAAATGTGAACCACCATCAGTCATGAGATATGTAGGGACTCCAAACCTCAGAAAAATAACTTCTTTAAGCATCTTAATAGAGGTGTTATGATCAGCACTACTAGTTGGAATAGCTTATACCCACTTAGTAACGTAATCAACAACAACTAAAATATGTATGTATCCATTAGAGGTAGGAAAAGGTCCCATATAATCAAAGCCCCAAACATCAAATGGTTCAATAACAAGAGAATAATTCACAGGCATTTCTTGACGTCTACTAATATTACTTATTCTTTGACATTCATCACAAGACAAGACAAACTTATGGGCATCTTTGAAGAGAGTAGGCCAATAAAACCGGATTGCAATACCTTATGTGCAGTTCTATCTCCAGCATGGTTTCCTCCATATGGTTCGGAGTGACACTTGTGTAGGATCTGTTCCTGTTCATGCTCAGGTACACAACGTCTAATAACACCATCTACTCCTTCTTTATAAAGGTGTGGGTCATCCCAGAAGTAATGTCTTAAATCATAAAAGAACTTTTTGTTTTGCTGGTATGTGAAACTAGGTGGTATAAATTTAGCAACAATGTAATTAGCATAATCAGCATACCATGGAGCAGTACGAGAAGCATTTATCACAGCTAATTGTTCATCAGGAAAGCTATCATCAATAGGTAGTGGGTCATCAAGAACATTCTCTAACCTAGACAAGTTGTCTGCAACGGGGTTCTCAGCTCCCTTTCTATCAATAATATGCAAATCAAATTCTTGGAGCAAAGAGAACCCATCTAATAAGTCTAGGTTTAGCATCTTTCTTTTCCATAAGATATTTAATAGCAGCGTGATCAGTGTGAATTGTTACTTTAGAATCAACAATATAAGGTCTGAACTTATCACATGCAAATACAACTGCTAAGAATTCTTTTTTAGTAGTAGCATAATTTCTCTGGGCAGTGTCAAGAGTCTTACTAGCATACTGGATAACATTTAATTTCTTATCAACTCTTTGCCCTAGAACATCACCTACAGCATAATCACTAGCATCACACATAATTTCAAAGGGTAAATTCCAATCAGGTGGCTGAACAATAGGTGCACTGATCAAAGCTTTCTTAAGTATTTCAAATGCTTTTACACAATCATCATCGAAGACAAAAGGAATATCTTTTTGTAATAGATTAGTCAGAGGCCTAGAGATTTTAGAGAAGTCCTTAATGAACCTCCTGTAAAAACCAGCATGACCAAGGAAACTTCTTATACCTTTAATGTCCTTGGGACATGGCATCTTTTCAATAGCATCAACTTTAGCTTTATCAACTTCAATACCTCTTTCAGAAATTTTATGCCCCAAGACAATGCCTTCATTAACCATAAAGTTGCACTTTTCCCAATTCAAGACAAGACTAGTGTCTTCACATCTCTGCAAAACTCGATCAAGGTTGCTCAAGAAATCATCAAAAGAGGATCCATAAACGGAGAAGTCATCCATGAATACCTCACAAATCTTTTCACAAAAGTCAGAGAATATAGCCATCATACATCTTTGAAAGGTAGCAGGTGCATTACATAAACCAAAAGTACCGGAAGGGAAAGTAAAAGTAGTTTTTGATTGATCGTCCGCTGACACAGGTATTTGAGAGAAACCAGAATAACCATCTAGAAAGCAGAAATGTGTGTGTTTGGATAGTATTTCTAGCATTTGATCAATAAAAGGTAAAGCGTAATGATCTTTCTTAGTAGCTTTATTGTAACGCCCCGGATACAACTTTCCATATTCGTAACTCCAACTCTTGCCTTTTCCGGAGATGCGATATGATATTTCCTTCATGGTTGGGTTTTTGTCTTTTGTTTTGCATTTTGTTCATGGCATGCATCTCATCTCATCGCATCATCCGCATTGCATCCGCATGTTTTCATAAAACCCCGTAGCCATCCGTAGTTACCGCTTCTCCCTTTGTCTTCGTTGACCTGTTGTCAGACTGCTTGTCCTTGTTTTCCCCTCTCGTCTAAATGCCCACCCTCTCTACACTTTGCTCAGACCCCTCCCACGCGTCCGAAACTTCCCCGAACCCGAACCGAGTTGTCGTTACCGTTGGATCCGGATCATCTCCATACATCTACAAAACATCTCTGTTTTCTCTTTTGGACTCCCTAACCCATTATTCCGAACCATCCGATTTTGATCAGATGATGCAAACTCATCTCCCCTTTCCTATATATAAATCTCCTTGTCCATTTTTAGACCAAACCCTAAATCCTAGGACATTTGTCCCCTCTAGCCGCCGCCACCTACAGCCTTCCCCCTCCTCGGATCAGCCGCCGCCACCCACTCACCAAATCCCCCTCGGGATCCATCCACCCAACCAGACCGCTGCAGCCATCCACCTGCCCAAATCCTCTCGCAGCATGCCTCCTCTTCCCTCCTTTGCTCGATCCCGAGTGGATCGTGAGCACCAGCGCCTCCTTGCCGCCTGCGTGTCCACGCCGCCGGCGACAACAGCAACAACAGGTCATGCCGCCGGCCTCGTCCCGCTCCTTTTCTTCCCTGCCTTCTCTTAATTTGCTCCCCGTGCTTCTCTCTCTCTCTCAACCTCTCTAATCTCTCTCGCCTCTCCCTTCTCTAGCAGGGACCCGACGCCATGGACGCTCGCGTCCACAATCTTGCAGCGCCGCCGCCTAGAGCTTCTTCGCTGGAGGCCTTCGCCTCGTTTGTGTCACCGGCGTCCATCCCTGCCCGAACCTCGTGCCCGAGGAGCCCCATGCCGAGCTCCTCCTCCCTGCCTTCGCCTCGGCCTCGTCCAAGAGACAAGTGAATGCATCAGTCCCGCCGTTAACCGAGCCACTCGTCCGCGCGAGGTCTCCTCTGCTCCCGCAAGCGAGCCGCCGCTGGATCCCTTCCTCCTCGACTCTAGCAAGCCTCGCCGGAGTCCAAGTTGTCACCGTGCCTGCGACCATCTGCTTCGTCTGTTCCTGCGTCCTCTTGCTTTGCATTGAGCCGCTGGCATCGACAGGAGATGCCCCTGCACCGAGCCGTCCATGACCTCCATCTCATCGCCCATGTCGCCGCCTTGCTCCGCCCTCGCCATCGTCCCGCAGGTGAGCAGCACCAGCAGGTCGCCACCCCCGCTCCTCCTCCTTCCTGTGTTTTCTCCTTTCCCTGCTGCTCCTCTTTGAATTTTCCCCGCCATGGCCGCCTCTTTGCAGTTCACCGACGCACCCGACGGGATCAAGCTACCGGAGATCCTGCACCAGCCCTGTCGTTGCCTTCTTCCCCGTTGTTCCAGACCCCTATAACTCGCGCCGCCGTCCTGCGCCACGCCCATGCACCGGCATCCTCTGCATCGAAGCCCTGCTTCGGTTGCTGAGTACGAGCGCCTCCCTTCGATCTTGACCGGTTGGGCCACCCGCTTCGCTCGTTGACCGCGGCCCAGCAGCCTTCTCCACCCACTGGGCGAGGCCCATTGTGAGCAGCCCCTCCAGCCCTTATCCTGTACACTGTTGCCCCAGCAGTTTCAGCCCACTGCACGTTTTTTTCCTGTTCTACGAATTTAGCTATTATCCGAGGTTTTACATGTTTTACACAAAAACCCTCATACTTCATGCATTTAATAACTCCAGAACCGTGCATCAGATTAAAATGATCTAAAATGTAAAATGCTTAGAATTTTGTGTAGATTAATAATATGCCACTTTCATACATGTTTAAAATGTTGTTTGTTTAAATTTGCTCAAATGCCATGTTTAAAATGATTTATTTCATAACTAAATAACCGTAGCTCGGTTTTAACTAAACTTTATATGTAAATGGGGTAGAAAAATGCCTTGTTTAACATGGTGCACTTTATTTTCCTGTTTAACAACAATAAAATATGGTTTAGGGCAGAAAAGTACCAAACTCAAAATATGCATATGGGGATTTTTCGGAATTGTTGTTTGTTGTTCCGGCCTCATTTAAACTTGCCTAGATAGTTAGTTTTCATATGCTTCACCCCTTGCCATGTTTAATAACATTTAGTATTGTTGGGTATCTTAAATGAGAGAGAACTAAATAATTGAATGTGGTGTTCTGTCAATATGCAACTCGTTGCATATTGAGCTCCACTTAACTTGTAGTATTGTTTGTTGCACTTTGCCATGCCATGCCTCATTAAACCGGACATGCATCATACTTGATTGTGCATCATGCCATGTTTATGCTTGTGTGTTTACCATGTTGTTTGTTTCTTTCCGGTGTTGCTTCTTAGTTCCGGTAATGTTGCGATTGTGAGGATGTCGTTCGAGTTTCTGTTTGTGTTTCATCCGTAGTCGGATGGTGCTCTTATGTGTGATGTGTTGTTGTATTCATGTGGCATTGTATGCCTCTTGTATGTATCCCCATTTATAATGTAATGTTGATGTAATGATATCCACCTTGCAAAAGCGTTTCAATATGCGGTTCTATCTGTGGTGGGACCTTCGAGTCTCTTTAGGATAGTATCGCATATTGGCGTGACAAGTTGCTATCAGAGCCCTCGACCAACCATAGGAGCCCCCTTGATTGATGGCGTTGTTGAGTCTAGAACAAAAATGCGTTGAGTCTTAGGATTATATATATCAAAGAGTAGGATTCTTTTTACTCCTCGGCCCCCTTCATCGCTCTGGTGAGGACTCTCGACGTAGATGTTTTGTCTTTCCTCTCCTCAATTTTTCACAATTTTTTTTAGGATCACGCGGGTATCTTGGGATCGTTCCGATAGTTTTGTGACAAGAACATTGTTCTTGGTGCCTCCTGACATTTAGGGGTTTGTGGCAGTGTCCCGGGGAGTTGAGCTCCGAGGTGTTGTCGTCACAATTTTATCGTTGCAGTTCTGGAATACCTGAGTTTTGCCGACATCGAAAATCTCTTTTATGCAGTTGTTGGTGAGATAACCTCGACGCCACCCAGTACTAGGGAGTTTGAGAGTATTGTCATAGCTCGTATAACGGATGCTTTTCGAAGGTTGAGGTACACGATTTCTGGAGTTTTCTTGGTTATGTGTTGACGGATGGATACAGCTGGATGTAGGGATTGTTAGTTTGGGTGAGATATATTGCTTCCCCTGTATCCCCAACACTAGATTGCATAACCAGAAAGTTTCGAGAGTTTATAGGTGGGAATTCAAGTAGCTCCTAGAATATCTTTCCGAAAGATGCCTGATATGGGATTGGGTAAATCTCTATCATATGTATTTGTTCCGGCTTATTTCTGCAAGCCAATCCTTTGTTTTGTTTTATTTGTGGTATTCAAGTTGCTTCGAAGTCAAATGTTGAATCCATACCTTTCCTAAACGATGTTCTCATATTGATATGTGAATACTAATCCTTCTTGATCATCGAGGTCGTCATGTTAATTCTTTTCCAACCGGCGTGCTTCTCTTCAAGTGGATCTGATCATTTCAACATCCGCAAGATCAATTCTAAGTTTTCTCAACGGTATCCATTCCATCTGCCCCAAGTTGCCTTTGTTTTACCACCCTCCCACACTTTTTCTTCAAGGACTCAGATTTCTTAATCATGTATCCTTTTATTTGTGGGAAGTCTCTTCATTCTTTTCTTTCAATGTTCTTATCCGATGATTTCCCACGAATATGCTCAATAGTTTCAAGGTCATCATCCTTCATTGTTGTTTCTTCTCCGGTGGATTCAATTCAAGCTTCAATGTTAATCATATCTCTTCCCTTTTTTCACATATCTTCCCATGTGAATTTCTTATCCAAGGCTCTCTTATTTATTCACCTCTCCCAATTCATATCCAGAGTGTTGAAGATATCTTGGAAGATTCGTGTTTCCAGTCTCAATCCGTTCAAGTTATTTCAAGGTTGTTATCTCATTCAAGCCATTTAATTCAACCGGTGCAACCTCTCTTTAAAATTGTTCAACGGTGTTTTCTTTTGAGTGGGCCCTAACCCACAGGTTTTTTCCTAGGATCTTCCCTGACTCTTCTAAGTTTCCCGGAGTTATTCTGAAATCCTTTTCGAAGTTGATATAAGAATGAATTATCATCAGTCAAATGTCTTTCTCCAAGATCTTTCAAATTCTTTCGTCGTTGGTTCAACCTTTCTAATTTTCATTCTGGAGTGTCTCAACAATTCATGGTGGTGTTTATCGTCGTCATTCTCGGATTTTGAAGACCGATGAAGATTTCCTCTTAAATCCTTACCCGTTCTTCCAGAGATTCATGGTTCTAGCTTTATGCCATCCTCTCATAATTGTTTTTGATTGTGACAATTCTTTTCTTACCATCCGGAGCATTTCATGACTTGTTTCCATTTCTTTCCTCCGAAAGCCATCATGTCATAATTCTTCATTCGCAACGTGTAGCTATCATTCTCCAAATCTTACCGGTACATCATTCAAATACCCTCTAATCTATTCATGATCTCTTCGTTCTCATGTATCTAAATCCCCTCAAGTATCTTCATTCCTTTTCCAATTCTTCCCGGTGAATTGTGCCTTTTCTACGTTCATTTTCAATTCTTACGGTGGTTCGTTCAAGATTTCTCTTCCTTCGTTATCATATCAATTCATTCATTCTTTCGTTGTTTCAATTCCACCAGTGGTTCCATCAATACCTTCTCAAGTTTGCGCTATATCTCTCTTAATCCTTTCTACGGGAATAAGTAGTATGCCAAATCCATTGCTTGTCATCAATTTAATTTGATGAAGGATAAGCATACAATAAATCTTATTCTTATTTCCTCGAGGTGACTCAATTCTTTTCTTCCGGAGATTGTTCATGATGAAGTAATTCTCGGTTCTAGTGTTCATCTTTTCTTTCTGGAGTTCTAAGTTCTCTCGGTTATATCATCGCGAAGCTCCATCTAAATCATTGCAAGGCTTCACCTTGTGTTTTCAACTTCTCTTTCTTTCTATCATCCTTTTATTACTGGAGTTCTTCATGGAGGATCTACATGGTGGTTCGTCAAGGATTCTTTTCATTATTCATTTGTTCCTCAAGACTTCTCTCGAGGTGATGATTCGCAAAGCTATACTCAAAATTAAACATGGTGCTCAACACATGTTTTGTTTTGAGGCGTTCAAGTATTCGTCTTCTTGCATTTTGAAGTGCAATTCTTTCTACCTTAGCTTTTGAGGTGGTGTTATATCATTCTTGTCAATTTCAATTCAGGTTTCGCGATTCACATGTTGTCAACAATGAGGTATTTTAAATCCACCAATCTCTTCGCTCGAGTTATCTTGGTATAGATTTCACCTAAAGCCTTCCCTAAGGAATGTTGCTATTTGTGGTGCTTATCAATGATCCGAGTTTTCTCCTATCCTCTCGGCGAAAGAAGTTTTCATCTCTTCTTTGATCTCAAACAAGCAATTGTTTTTCGTTAGTGGTAGAATTTCACCTCAAGTGTTGAGATGTTTCCATAAGCCCACTACAAGTTTATTCTTTTGTTGTTGGTTTTCCAACAACTCCGTTTTAACCTTCTTGGAAGGGTGCTTTCCAAGCTCATTTGTGGCAGAAGTTGGCATTTTCTACCCCATTCTATTATTCCAACGATCTATCTTCTATTCTTTCCTCCGGAGACATTGTGATGTTGCTCTTTTCACTCATCATCTTGTTTTGTCAAGATCATGTTCTTCTCCTTGCTTCTCCGTTTAGCCGGAGTGTTGTGTTCTCATTCAAGTTCTTTCATCTTATCAAGTTTTCCTTCTTCTTTCAGTCGGAGTGCTACCCAAATTATATCAATCTTATTCCTTCTCTATCTAGTTTTAACCGGAGTGGTTTCAATACCAATCTTATCACTAAAACCTCTTGGTTCTCGTCGTATCCCTTGTTCCTCTTTTCTAACGGACTGTTTGCAATCTTGGTCATCTCCGTTGTTTTGTTTCTTTCAATTTGTTCAACCTCTCAAGGTTCGTGGTTTCACTCATTGGTCGAAGAAGCAACTTAGTTTTACCTCTTATCTTCCTCTTTCTTTTCCCTCCGATGCCATCCTAGATCTCGGGACGAGATCCTCTCGTAGTGGTGGAGTGTTGTAACGCCCCGGATACAACTTTCCATATTCTTAACTCCAACTCTTGCCTATTCCGGAGATGCGATATGATATTTCCTTCATGGTTGGGTTTTTGTCTTTTGTTTTGCATTTTGTTCATGGCATGTATCGCATCATCCGCATTGCATCCGCATGTTTTCATAAAACCTCATAGCCGTCCGTAGTTACCGCTTCTCCCTTTGTCTTCGTTGACCTGTTGTCAAACCGCTTGTCCTTGTTTTCCCCTCTCATCTAATTGCCCACCCTCTCTACACTTTGCTCAGACCCCTCCCGCGCGTCCAAAACTTCCGCGAACCCGAACCGAGCTGTCGTTACCGTTGGATCCGGATCATCTCCAAACATCTACAAAACATCTCTGTTTTCTCTTTTGGACTCCCTAACCCATTTAATCTGAACCATCCGATTTCGATCGGATGATGCAAACTCATCTCCCCTTTCCTATATATAAATCTCCTTGTCCATTTTTAGACCAACCCCTAAATCCTAGGACATTTGTCCCCTCTAGCCGCCGCCACCTACAGCCTTCCCCCTCCTCGGATCAGCCGCCGCCACCCACTCACCAAATCCCCCTCGGGATCCATCAACCAACCAGACCGCTGCAGCCATCCACCTGCCCAAATCCTCTCGCAGCATGCCTCCTCTTCCCTCCTTTGCTTGATCCCGAGTGGATCGTGAGCACCAGCGCCTCCCCACCGCCTGCGCGTCCACGCCGCCAGCGACAACAGCAACAACAGGTCATGCCGCCGGCCTCGTCCCGCTCCTTTTCTTCCCTGCCTTCTCTTCATTTGCTCCCCGTGCTTCTCTCTCTCTCAACCTCTCTAATCTCTCTCGCCTCTCCCTTCTCTAGCAGGGACTCGACGCCATGGACGCTCGCGTCCACGATCTTGCAGCGCCGCCGCCTGGAGCTTCTTCGCCGGAGGCCTTCGCCTCGTCCGCATCGCCGGCGTCCATCCCCGCCTGAACCTCGTGCCCGAGGAGCCCCATGCCGAGCTCCTCCTCCCTACCTTCGCCTCGGCCTCGTCCAAGAGACAAGCGAACGCATCAGTCCCGCCGTTGACCAAGACACTCGTCCGCGCGAGGCCTCCTCTGCTCCCGCAAGCGAGCCGTCGATGGATACCTTCCTCCTCGACTCCAGCAAGCCTCGCCGGAGTGCCGTCACCGTGCCCGTGACAATCTGCTTCGTCTGTTCTTGCGTCCTCTTGCTTTGCATCGAGCCGCTGGCATCGAGAGGAGATGCCCCTGCACCAAGCCATCCCCGACCTCCATCTCGTCGCCCACATTGCCGCCTTGATCCACCCTCGTCGTCGTCCCGCAGGCGAGCAGCACCAGTAGGTCGCCGCCCCTGCTCCTCCTCCTTACTGTGTTTTCTCCTTTCCCTGCTGCTCCTCTTTGAATTTTCCCCGCCATGGCCGCCTCTTTGCAGTTCACCGACGCGCCCGACGGGATCAAGCTACCGGAGATCCTGCACCAGCCCTGTCGTTGCCTTCTTCCCCGCTATTCCATACCCCGCCGAGTCGCGCCGCCGTCCTGCGCCACGCCCGTGCGCCGGCGTCCTCTGCATCGAAGCCCTGCTTCGGTTGCAGAGTACGAGCGCCTCCCTTCGATCTTGACCGGCTGGGCCACCCACTTCGCTCGTTGACCGCGGCCCAGCAGCCTTCTCCACCCACTGGGCGAGGCCCATGGTGAGTAGCCCCTCCAGCCCTTCTCCTGTACACTGTTGGCCCAGCAGTTTCAGCCCAATGCACGTTTTTCCTGTTCTGCGAATTTAGCTATTATCCGAGGTTTTACCTGTTTTACAGAGAAACCCTCATACTTCATGCATTTAATAACTCCAGAACCGTGCATCAGATTAAAATGATCTAAACATGTAAAATGCTTAGAATTTTGTGTAGATTAATAATTTGTCACTTTCATACATGTTTAAAATGTTGTTTGTTTAAATTTTCTCAAATGCCATGTTAAAAATGATTTATTTCATAACTAAATAACCGTAGCTCGGTTTTAAATAAACTTTATATGTAAATGGGGTAGAAAAATGCCTAGTTTAACATGATGCACTTTATTTTCCTGTTTAACAACAATAAAATATGGTTTTGGGCAGAACAGTACCAAACTCAAAATATGCATATGAGGATTTTTCGGAATTGTTGTTTGTTGTTTCGGCCTCATTTAAACTTGCCTAGATAGTTAGTTTTCATATGCTTCACCCCTTGCCATGTTTAATAACATTTAATATTGTTGGGTAGCTTAAACGAGAGAGAACTAAATAATTGAATGTGGTGTTCTGTCAATATGCAACTCATTGCATATTGAGCTCCACTTAACTTGTAGTATTGTTTGTTGCACTTTGCCATGCCATGCCTCATTAAACCGGACATGCATCATACTTGATTGTGCATCATGCCATGTTTATGCTTGTGTGTTTACCATGTTGTTTGTTTCTTTTTGGTGTTGCTTCTTAGTTCCGGTAATGTTGCGATTGTGAGGATGTCGTTCGAGTTCCTGTTTGTGTTTCATCCGTAGTCGGATGGTGCTCTTATGTGTGATGTGTTGTTGTATTCATGTGGCATTGTATGCCTCTTGTATGTATCCCCATCTATTATGTAATGTTGATGTAATGATATCCACCTTGCAAAAGTGTTTCAATATGCGGTTCTATCTTTGGTGGGACCTTCGAGTCTCTTTAGGATAGTATCGCATATTGGGCGTGACATTTATTTAATTTACGGAAATCAATTACCATCCTGTATCCTGTAATAATTCTTTGTGGGATCAATTCATCTTTGTCATTAGGAACGACAGTAATACCTCCCTTCTTAGGGACGCAATGGACATGACTTACCCAATCACTATCAGCAACAGGATAAATTATACCTGCCTCAAGGAGCTTTAGTATCTCCTTTCTTACCACTTCTTTCATCTTAGGATTTAACCGTCGTTGATGATCTCTAACTGGTTTGGAGCCTTCGTCCAATTTAATTTTGTGTTGGCATAGAGTGGGACTAATGCCTTTAAGATCATCCAGAGTATATCCAATAGCAGCACAGTGCTTCTTCAGAGTTTTCAATAATCTTTCCTCTTCTTGCTCTGAAAGGTTAGCACTAATAATAACATGATATATCTTTTTTTCATCAAGATAAGCATATCTAAGATTATCAGGTAATGGTTTGAGCTCAAACACGGGATCACCCTTGGGTGGAGGGGGATCCCCTAGGATTTCAACAGGTAAGTTGTGTTTAAGAATAGGACCCTATTGAAGGAATATTTCATCTATTTCCCTTCTTTCATTCATAAACATATCATTTTCATGGTCTAGCAAATATTGTTCTAACGGATCAGTAGGAGGCACGGCAATAGAAGCAAGACCAACAATTTCATCCTTACTAGGCAATTCTTTATCATGGGGTTGTCTACGAAATATAGCAATATTAAACTCATGAGAGATTTCCTCTAAGCCAATTGTAACAACATCCTTTTTGCAATCAATCTTAGCATTAACAGTATTCAAGAAGGGTCTACCAAATATAATGGGACAACAACTATCTTGTGGGGAACCAAGAACAAGAAAATCAGCACGATATTTAACTTTTCCACACAAGACTTCAACATCTCTAACAATCCTAAATGGTGAAATAGTATCTCTATTCGCAAGCTTAATTGTAACATCAATATCTTCCAACTCAGGGGGTGCAATATCATGCATAATTTCTTCATATAAGGAAATAGGTATTGCACTAGCACTAGCACCCATATCACATAAGCCATGATAAAAAATGATCTCCTATTTTAACCGAAATAACAGGCATGCCTACGATAGGTCTATGTTTCTTAGTATCGGCACTAGTAGAAAAAGACCTATTAGTCCCAGTTCGTAAGGGCCTTTAGTCCCGGTTCATGAACCAGGACTAATGGGTAGTTACTAATACCTCCACCCATTAGTCCCGGTTCAAACACGAACCGGGTCCAATGTGCCTCCACGTGGCCTTGTGCGCCGAGCCCAGTCAGGGGGCCTTTGGTCCCGGTTGGTGGCTCCAACCGGGACCAAAAGGCATCCACGCGTCTGCATTCCAGTGGCTGGGGTTTTTGTTTTTTTTAAGGAGGGGGGTTGGGGGTTTTGGGGGGTTAATTTAGGTGTTTCATATATTGTGTTAGCTAGCTAATTAATAGAGAGAAGTGTCCTCTCTTATGTCCATGCTTGGTCGACGTTACGTACTATATATACATAAGTGATCGAGAGAACCATCCAGTACAGAAGTTCGTCATGCATACCGAGAGAAGTGATCGATCGACCTCTCCTTCTCCGAGAGATTGGTCGAACAACAAGTTTTCGTATCATGTATCCGACGCTACTGGCTACATACATGTACAATATGTATAAGATCTCTTAATTACACAACCCCTAGCATTTGAAATCAATTTCCACATGGTATTCTCCGGCTTTACTGATGACGTGTTCAAGAAAGAATCCCGCCAATTCCTCTTGAATTGCTTTCATGCGATCTGGTTCTAGGAGTTCATCCCGCATCTGCCACGTCTAATTTGAAGAAGGGGGTTAATTAATACATATATATGAATGAAACTCAACAGAAATGATGGTGTAATAAAATGAAATTGTGAATATTATTGCTTACGCACTTCATATTGTCTTCTAGAGTAGCCCCGCTTGTTTTTCAAAGTCGCGGTGTGGATGAACTCGCACACGTAGTATCCACAGAAATCATTCCCTTCCTCCTGCCACAAGCACTTTACGAGAAATAGAGGTCAATCAAACTGATAATGAAGCATTATAAATGGCATTGATGAAAGTATAGCTATAGAATCAACGGGAGATGCGCGCAACTAGCTAGCCAGTAGTACTTACTTTCGGGTATGTATATCGCAGCTCCTTCGGCAGTCCCGGAGCTTCTGCGGTGAACTGTTTCCAAACCCTGCAAGACAAAAAAAATAATTATTATTACTTGAGATATCAGGAAATGAACAAAAAGTTGCCGATATGGTGCGATAATGATCGATTGAACTTACTTGCTGAGCATTTCAGTGATGTCCGCATAGGTTTCGGGATCTTTCCGTCTCGAGTCTAAGACGGTTACTAGTCCACGCTCAAGCTTAATCTCCAGAAGAATATAGTGGTACCTGCGCACGCATGCATAACTCATCAATTACATTACTATAACCTCGCTCGAGTAATAAGGGAAACCGAATATGCACACGACAGTAACACTCACGGGCCGTTGTAAGGAAAGAGTATGGTATCTTTGTTTTGATTTTTGATCAACGATTGTAGCAAGTTGTCCTCGGCCTCTTTGACGTTCTTTTCAACCAGAAATACATCTATGATATTTGTGTTAATGAACCCAATATCATAAATTTCTTGTTTTTTGCACTCGACGATCTTCAATCTGCATAATATATTGAGGATAATTAATTATAAATACATGCAATGAAAGAGCCGAGCTATATATAGAGACTTAATGACAGAAATAGTACTTACAGGCAGTAGCAAAAGACCATTAATTTATCGAGGGCCTTTTGATTGAAGAACTCGAAGAACTCCTCAAATGGAACACACAACAGATCATTTGAAACGAGGTCGTGCTCCTCTTTAATGTTCAGATACAAACTGTTCGTCCCCTCAGACTCTCTGCAGGTTTTCATGTACCAACTATGGAATCTTCGCATCATTGTTGTCAGAGATTTTTCATCTTTGACGAGAGGCTTCCCGTACTCGTATCTGTGTTCGTCCACCGCCATGAAATCAGGAAGTGCATCGTCAGGCAGGTAATCTTCAAGATTGCCATAACCGGGCACCGTCCCCGGAGCATTAGACACATTGAGCGGGGGGCACGATTGCTGTGCTTGTTCGCCGAGCTGGGCAATTTTTTCCCCTTTGCTCGTTCTTTTAACCTTTTATCACTGACAGTAGTTCCCGACCGCTTGGCTTGGAGATATGTCTGTTCAGTAATGCGCTCATAGTTGGTTCTCGGCGGAGACTTTGGTGGTTTCCTCAGGGCATCGATAGTGCGCTTTGCTTTCACCGGATCTACCTTCTCCTCCGGAGGTGGATGTCTCTTTGCTTTCACCCCTTCAAAGAAGTCCTTCACGTGGGTCCGCACAATCGTATTGTTTTCCTCCTCGGACCTCTCGTACGGTAACTTCTCTAGAGGCTTGAGAGATGATGGACCGTATTTGTATTGCCTCCCGCCTCTGGTTGTGCTGCTAGACGCCGGAGCAGACGGAGCGGCTGCGGCGTCTGTCTTCTTTCGTGCTTGCTTACGAGGCGGAGGAGAAGGAGTACGACGCGCCGGAGCAGCCGGGGCGGCGGCGGGTCTCTTCCGCCCTTGCTGGCGAGGCGGAGAAGGAGGAGGCTGCTGGCTGCTCGGGAGCGCCGGCGCAGGCGGAGAAGGAGGCGGAGTGCCGCCACGCGCCGGAGAAGGAGGCGGAGTGCCGCCACGCGTGCCCTGATCGTCACTCGCCGGAGGAGGAGGCGGTGGAGGAGGCGGAGTGCCCTGACTCGCCGGAGGAGGAGGAGGAGGCGGAGGCGTCCAGTTCGGAAGGTTGATGAGCTCCTTCCGCCATAGGCATGGAGTCTTCAGAGCAGAACCCAGCCTAGTCTCCCCTTCACCGGTAGGGTGGTCAAGCGGGAGGTCCTCAAATCCCTCCGTTATTTCATCCACCATCACCTTAGCATATCCTTCTGGAATCGGCTGGCAGTGATAAGTTGTGCCGGGTCCACTAGGATAAACTTGGCCAACAGCCGCCTTGACCTTCAAAGTCATCCATCGCGCCATAATGTGGCAACTTTGAGACTCCGTGATACCATCCACGGGATAGCTGGCAGGAGCCGTCAAGACATGCTCCGGCTGAAGCAGCTCGGTGGAAGCCACGCTGCTTCTCCGCTGAGATGGCGGGGTAGCTTCGGGGGAAGCTTCGGCAGGTCGTTTGTTGCGATCTGCTGCTTCTCGTTCCTCTTCTCGATCCTCTAGCCCCATTACCCTTCCAAGCAGCGCCTGCAGTTGGTCCTGCTCCAGTTTCTTCCTCCTCTCGTGGGTTTTGTAACCCCCTGCGTCCGGAAAACCAACCTTCCACGGAATGGAGCCTGGCGTGCCTCGTGTCCGTCCAGGGTGCTCAGGATTCCCAAGGGCCATTGTGAGCTCGTCCTTCTCCCTGTTTGGAAGGAACGTCCCTCGCTGCGCTGCAGCGATATAGTGTCGAAGGTTCTTGACTGGTATTTCCAGTTGCTCGTCCGTCCACTGGCACTTCCCTGTTACAGGGTCCAAGGTTCCGCCAGCCCCGAAGAACCAAGTCCGGCAACGGTCTGGCCAGTACATTGTCTCTGGTTCGATCCCTTTTTCAAGCAGATCATGCTCAGCCTTGGTCCACTTAGGTCGGGCTTTGAGGTAGCCACCTGACCCCGTGCGATGGTGAAGCTTCTTCTTCGCAGCATTTTCCTTGTTTCTCGCCGACATCTTCTTACTCTTTTCCGATGTCTTGTGGGCCACAAATGCGGGCCAGTGATCTTTGATCTTCTCATATTTGCCGATGAATTCTGGTGTCTTTTTTTTCGACAAACTGGTTCAGCTCTTTCCTCCACCTCCTCATTAGGGTTGCCATCTTCTTAAGAGCACAAGACTTGATTAATTGCTCTTTAACTGGATTCTCCAGATCCTCCTCTGGCGGTAGGGTGAAATTTGCCTTC
This sequence comes from Triticum aestivum, assembly GCF_018294505.1. Taxonomy (NCBI): domain Eukaryota; kingdom Viridiplantae; phylum Streptophyta; class Magnoliopsida; order Poales; family Poaceae; genus Triticum; species Triticum aestivum. The sequence goes on from NC_057810.1 coordinate 587,481,488, forward strand.
AGCTCAGTACAAAGATCTTCTTTCTGCATATCATTGACATAAGACACCTCAGGGTCTTCCTCCTTAGGCTTATACCATTGCTGGATGCTGATCGGGATCTTGTCCCTAACAAGAACCCCGCACTGAGCAGAAAATGCCTTCCTTGTCCGGATGGGTTCAATTGGTTCGCCGTCGGGCGCGATTTCTATGATCTCAAACTTTTCATTCGAGCTCAACTTTTTCTTCGGGCCTCGTCTCCTTACCGAAGTTGTGCTCGATCCGGAGGGCTAGAAATTATAAGGAAGAAAGACGAGAGTAATTAATATGTGTACATATACCAAAACAATGGAAGCATCAATTAACTAGTCAGCACGGGCTTAACTAATATATATATACCTGGCCAGACTCGGTTCGGTCACCGGAGCAGTCAGCACGGTCTCCTTCTTGTACCTCCATTGTGTCACCGGGGCCATCATGAACATAGTCCTCTTCTTGTACCGGCATTAATGGGCCGAAGCCATCATGAACATAGCCCTCTTCTTCATCCAGCTGACCATCAGTGTCAAGGAGAAATGACGCAACATCATCACTTCCATTTGCGATTATGTCCCCAACATCGCTTCTGTTTCTTCGTCTCGGGAGTGCTCCATAGTTTCTGCAAATATTTACAACATGTCAATTATTAGTGGCAAACATATAACTAGCTAGCTAATCACAATAAGGAATCATGTTAGTGGCCTCGACGATGCTTCTCTAGGGTTTGGGGTCGCCTCGACACAACGCTTCAAGGTTTTGGGGTGGCCTCGACGACAACGCTTTTTTAACTTGGTAAATTTGGGTGGCCTCAAGAGAGTTAATTTGTCGGGTAGGGGCGCGGTGGGAGGGGGTAGGAGACCAACATCGTTTTCTCTCTAGGGTTTGGGTGTCCTCGAGAGTTTTGGTCGAGCGAGAGGGTCGAGGGCCGGGGGGTGCTGCCGTTGTATAAGTTATCACGGTCGAGAGGGGGTATATATATCGACCGCCCCTCATGTCGAAGTTATCTAGAGGGGGTTATATCGACAACGACGTGACATACATATACATGGGAAAATAATGTTATCGGGGAGGGGGTATCGGTACCACCCCCTCGTGTTGAAGTTTCTTCTTTCTCCTCTATTCCTTTCTTTCTTATTCTACTCTTCTTTTTCTTCTCCTCCCTCGAGAAAGGAAAATAATTAAGGAAAAGGAAGAAAAGAGGAAGAAGGAAGAAGGAAGAAGAAGAAGAAAAAAAGAAGAAAAAAGAGGAGAAGAAGAAAGGAATAGAGGAGAAGAAGAAAAAATAGAATTTTTTTCTTCTATTTTTTCTTCTTCTCCTCTATTCCTTTATTCTTCTCCTCTTCTTTTTCTTCTTTTTACCTCTTCTTATTTATTTCTCCTCTTCTTCCTCTCTTCTTTTTCTCCTTTCTTCCTCTTCTTATTTTCCTTTTTCCTCTCATTCTTTTTCTTCTTCTTCTTCCTTCTTCCTTCTTCCTTCCTTCTTCCTCTTTTCTTCCTTTTCCTTATTTTACTTTCTCCTCTACACTAACCTAAAATGCACTAACCTAAAATTGATATCTACTAACAACCTAAATATAAAATTAATACATATATGAAAAAACATATATAAACAAAAAAAAATGCTATGAACATTATATTCATACATACATATATAGCCACATCCATTCATCATATATATAGCTACCACATACATATATACATTATATATATGAAAAAATTGCAATGAACAAAAAAATACACTTATGAAAAAAATTACTATGAACATGTACACATATATACACATAAAAACACATATACACAAAAAAATGCAAAAACAATACATATATACTTGCATATATGTATAAATTTTAAATTTTTGCATATATAAACTTCTGCATATATAAAAAAAAGAGGAAAGGGCGCCGGCGGCCGGACCAAAGGTGGCGGCGTGTGGTTGGGGCGACGGCGACGGGGTTGGGAAAGGGGTGGCACGCGCAGCGACGACGTCGGGGTCGGGGAAGGGGCGGCGCACGCGGCGACGGCGACGGGGTCGGGGAACGGCCAGGTGGCGCGCGCGGCGACGACGATGGTGTCGGGGCCGGCAGGGGCGGCGGGCCCGGCGACGGTGTCGGGGCAGTGGCTCGGCGGCGGCGACGGCGAGCTGGACCAGCCTGACGGCGTCGGGGCAGGGCTCGCCGGCGACGGCGACGAGGAGCAGAGGCGTCGGGGCGAGAAGAAAGAGATGGGTTTTGGCGAAAACTGCTAAGTCCTGTATATATAGCAAGAGCATTGGTCCCGGTTGGTGGCTCCAACCGGGACTAATGCCCCCTTTAGTCCCGGTTGGTGCCACCAACCGGGACCAAAGGCCTCTTTTCAGCAGCCCAAAGGGCGGGAAGCGGCGGCCTTTGGTCCCGGTTGGAGGCACCAACCGGGACTAAAGGGTGGGCATTGGTACCGGTTGGGGCCACGAACCGGTACCAATGCACCCCCTTTAGTCCCGGTTGGAGCCACCAACCGGGACCAAAGGCCCCTGTGCTGCCCGCGTCGCGGCCAAAGTTTAGTCCCACCTCGCTAGTTGAGAGGGGCGCGCAGTGGTTTATAAGCCCCACTGCCGCACCCCTCTCGAGCTCCTCTCCACTGCAGGCTTACGGGCCTACTAGCTACTGCTTTGCCTGATGGGCCTTCTGGGCCTACTGCGGGCCTGAATCCTGGCCCATAGTAGGGTTTCAAGTCGTATTCAGGCCGTGGGGGCCCAGTAGGAGGCATTTTTTTGTTTTTTTGTTTTCCTTACTTATTGTTGCTATTTTTATTTTTTTCCAGTTTTTTGTTTTGTTTTCTGCATTATTTATTTTCTTTTGTTTTTTGCTTTATTTTTTAATTCTTTTTGCTTTTAGTTTTAGGAAAATTATAAACTTTCTGTTAGTGCCATTACTTTTCAAATTTGAAAACACTTTTTTTGTTTTTTTGTTTTCTTTCTTGCTTTATTTATTTTATTTTGTTTCTACTTACAACAAAATACTTATTGTTGTTTTTTGTTTTGTTTTCTGCATTATTTATTTTCTTTTGTTTTTTGCTTTATTTTTTAATTCTTTTTGCTTTTAGTTTTAGGAAAATTATAAACTTTCTGTTACTGCCATTACTTTTCAAATTTGAAAACACTTTTTTTGTTTTTTTGTTTTCTTTCTTGCTTTATTTATTTTATTTTGTTTCTACTTACAACAAAATACTTATTGTTGCTATTTTTAATTATTACGAGGGCCGAACCATAAGACATTAAAGCATTTCAAATGAACTCTGAAAAAGTTGAAAGTTGGCATGGTATCATAAATTGACCCACACATAGCATGTGCATATACAAAACGGACAATGGTATCATACTCGTCAGTTACAAAGTTGGCATGGTATCATCATAATAGTTGCGGGAGAAAGTCTTCACTTTTTCTTCGCTTGTGTCATTTGCTTATTGCGCCGTAACCATGGATAATCTTCATCGTTTATCAGGATGCTGGGGTCAGCCTTGACTTTGAAGGGAGGAATTTCATGAAACTTTTCATAATCTTCAGACATGTCTGTCTTGTCCTCCACTCCCACGATGTCCCTTTTTCCTGAAAGAACTATGTGGCGCTTTGGCTCATCGTATGATGTATTCGCTTCCTTATCTTTTCTCTTTCTCGGTCTGGTAGACATGTCCTTCACATAGATAACCTGTGCCACATCATTGGCTAGGACGAACGGTTCGTCAGTGTATCCAAGATTTTTCAGATCCACTGTTGTCATTCCGTACTGTGGGTCTACCTGTACCCCGCCTCCTGACAGATTGACCCATTTGCACTTAAACAAAGGGACCTTAAAATCATGTCCGTAGTCAAGTTCCCATATGTCCACTATGTAACCATAATATGTGTCCTTTCCCCTCTCGGTTGTTGCATCAAAGCGGACACCGCTGTTTTGGTTGGTGCTCTTTTGATCTTGGTCAATCGTGTAAAATGTATTCCCATTTATCTCGTATCCTTTCCAAATCGTAACAGTCGAAGATGGTCCCCTGGACAACAAGTACAGCTCATCACAAACAGTGTTGTCACCTCTGAGACGTGCTTCCAACCAACTGCTGAAAGTCCTGATGTGTTCACATGTAATCCAGTCGTCGCACTGCTCCGGGTGTTTGGAGCGCAGACTGTTCTTGTGTTCATCGACATACGGGGTCACCAAGGTAGAGTTCTGTAGAACTGTGTAGCGTGCTTGAGACCAAGAATATCCGTCCCTGCATATTATTGAGTCCCTTCCAAGCGTGCCTTTTCCAGTCAGTCTCCCCTCATACCGCGATTGAGGGAGACCTATCTTCTTAAGGCCAGGAATGAAGTCAACACAAAACCCGATGACATCCTCTGTTTGATGGCCCATGGAGATGCTTCCTTCTGGCCTAGCGCGGTTACGGACATATTTCTTTAGGACTCCCATGAACCTCTCAAAGGGGTACATATTGTGTAGAAATACGGGGCCCAGAATGACAATCTCGTCAACTAGATGAACTAGGACGTGCGTCATGATATTGAAGAAGGATGGTGGGAACACCAGCTCGAAACTGACAAGACATTGCACCACATCACTCCTTAGCCTTGGTATGATTTCTGGATCGATCACCTTCTGAGAGATTGCATTGAGGAATGCACATAGCTTCACAATGGCTAATCGGACGTTTTCCGGTAGAAGCCCCCTCAATGCAACCGGAAGCAGTTGCGTCATAATCACGTGGCAGTCATGAGACTTTAGGTTCTGAAACTTTTTCTCTGCCATATTTATTATTCCTTTTATATTCGACGAGAAGCCAGTCGGGACCTTCATACTAAGCAGGCATTCAAAGAAGATTTCCTTCTCTTCTTTGGTAAGAGCATAGCTGGCAGGACCTTCATACTGCTTTGGAGGCATGCCGTCTTTTTCGTGCAAACGTTGCAGGTCCTCCCGTGCCTCAGCTGTATCTTTTGTCTTCCCATACACGCCCAAGAAGCCTAGCAGGTTCACGCAAAGGTTCTTCGTCACGTGCATCACGTCGATCGAAGAGCGGACCTCTAGGTCTTTCCAGTAGGGTAGGTCCCAAAATATAGATTTCTTCTTCCACATGGGTGCGTGTCCCCCAGCGTCACTCGGAACAGCTAGTCCGCCGGGACCCTTTCCAAAGATTACGTGTAAATCATTGACCATAGCAAGTACGTGATCACCGGTACGCATGGCGGGCTTCTTCCGGTGATCTGCCTCGCCTTTGAAATGATTGCCTTTCTTTCGACATTGATGGTTGGTCGGAAGAAATCGACGATGGCCCAGGTACACATTCTTCCTGCAGCTTGCCAGGTATATACTATCGGTGTCAAGTAAACAGTGCGTGCATGCGTGGTATCCCTTGTTTGTCTGTCCTGAAAGGTTACTGAGAGCGGGCCAATCGTTGATGGTCACGAACAGCAACGCCTTTAGGTAAAATTCCTCCTGTTTGTGCTCATCCCACGTACGTACACCGTTTCCATTCCACAGCTGTAAAAGTTCTTCAACTAATGGCCTTAGGTACACATCAATGTCGTTGCCGGGTTGCTTAGGGCCTTGGATGAGAACTGGCATCATAATGAACTTCCGCTTCATGCACATCCAAGGAGGAAGGTTATACATACATAGAGTCACGGGCCAGGTGCTGTGATTGCTGCTCTGCTCCCCGAAAGGATTAATGCCATCCGCGCTTAAAGCAAACCATACGTTCCTTGGCTCACTTGCAAACTCATCCCAGTACTTTCTCTCGATTTTTCTCCACTGCGACCCGTCAGCGGGTGCTCTCAACTTCCCGTCTTTCTTACGGTCCTCACTGTGCCATCGCATCAACTTGGCATGCTCTCCGTTTCTGAACAGACGTTTCAACCGTGGTATTATAGGAGCATACCACATCACCTTCGCAGGAACCCTCTTCCTGGGGGGCTCGCCGTCAACATCACCAGGGTCATCTCGTCTGATCTTATACCGTAATGCACCGCATACCGGGCATGCGTTCAGATCCTTGTACGCACCGCGGTAGAGGATGCAGTCATTAGGGCATGCATGTATCTTCTGCACCTCCAATCCTAGAGGGCATACGACCTTCTTTGCTGCGTATGTACTGTCGGGCAATTCGTTATCCTTTGGAAGCTTCTTCTTCAATATTTTCAGTAGCTTCTCAAATCCTTTGTCAGGCACAGCATTCTCTGCCTTCCACTGCAGCAATTCCAGTACGGTACCGAGCTTTGTGTTGCCATCTTCGCAATTGGGGTACAACCCTTTTTTGTGGTCCTCTAACATGCGATCGAACTTCAGCTTCTCCTTTTGACTTTCGCATTGCGTCCTTGCATCGACAATGACCCGGCGGAGATCATCATCATCGGGCACATCGTCTGGTTCCTCTTGATCTTCAGCAGCTTCGCCCGTTGCAGCATCATCGTGCACATCGTCTGGTTCCTCTTGATGTTCAGTAGCATCACCGTATTCAGGGGGCACATAGTTGTCATCGTACTCTTCTTCTTCGCCGTCTTCCATCATAACCCCTATTTCTCCGTGCCTCGTCCAAACATTATAGTGTGGCATGAAACCCTTGTAAAGCAGGTGGGTGTGGAGGATTTTCCGGTCAGAGTAAGACTTCGTATTCCCACATATAGGGCATGGACAACACATAAAACCATTCTGCTTGTTTGCCTCAGCCACTTCGAGAAAATCATGCACGCCCTTAATGTACTCGGAGGTGTGTCTTGAACCGTACATCCATTGCCGGTTCATCTGCGTGCATTATATATAATTAAGTGTGTCAAAAATCATTACAGAACACTAAAACCAAATTAATAGAAGTTCATCATCACACTAAAACCAAAGTACATACATAGTTCTCATCTAACAACATAAAGCTCTGCAGAGCATCTAAATTAATTAAACCATACACTGAAACTATGTAAAACATTTCAATGCGAAAACAAATGCGATCATAATCGCAACCAATGTAACAACTGATCCAACGGCATAATGATACCAAGCCTCGGTATGAATGGCATATTTTCTAATCTTTCTAATCTTCAAGCGCATTGCATCCATCTTGATCTTGTGATCATCGACGACATCCGCAACATGCAACTCCAATATCATCTTCTCCTCCTCAATTTTTCTAATTTTTTCCTTCAACAAATTGTTTTCTTCTTCAACTAAATTTAACCTCTCGACAATAGGGTCGGTTGGAATTTCCGGTTCAACAACCTCCTAGATAAATAAAATCTATGTCACGTTGGTCGGCATAATTGTCATAAACAATAAATGAACCAATAGTTATGAAAAGATAATATATACCACATCCGAATCATAGACAGGACGAGGGCCGACGGGGGCGGATACCAAAACCATCGCACTATATAAGATGCAATAATAAAAGTAAGAAAATTATACAAGTATCTATATAAACATACAAGTAAGAGGCTCACCACGGTGGTGCCGGCGACGAGATCGGCGCGGGCGATCGACGGCGGTGAAGACGGGGACGGGACGTGACGGACCGCTAAACCTAGACAAATATTGAGGAAAATGGAGCTTGGAGGTGGAGCTTGGAGAGGAGAAAGCTTAAGTAGTGTGGCTCGGGCATTCCATCGAACACCTCGTGTGCATAGGAGGTGAGCTAGAGCACCACAAAGCTCCCTCCTCGCATGCCACGAAAAACAGAGCAGTGAGAGTGCTCTGCTCGCGGGGTATATATAGGCAACTAATTGGTCCCGGTTCGTGGCTTGAACCGGGACTAAAGGGAAGCCTTTGGTCCCGGTTCAGGCGACCAACTGGGTCCAATGGTGATGGGCCAGGAGCAAGGCACATTGGTCCCGGTTCGTCCCACCAACCGGGACCAAAAGGTCCAGACGAACCGGGACCAATGGCCCACGTGGCCCGGCCGGCCCCCGGGGCTCACGAACCGGGTCCAATGCCCCCATTGGTCCCGGTTCTGGATTGAACCGGGACTAATGGGCTGACCATTGCCCCCTTTTCTACTAGTGCGGGTCTAGCAATATTAGCAGCATGTTCACATATAAGGAAGCGGAGAGGTCGGGAAGTACTTGCACTGATCAAAGGCTAGTAGAACGAAGAAAAGGGAAAAAAATCCCCAGCTCGGCGAACAAGCGAAGCAATCGTGCCCCCCGCTCAATGTGTCTAGCGATATCGTCGCTAATCTTCCGGGGATGCTGCCCGGTACCAATCCTGGAGATTACATGCTCGACGACGATGCACTTTTTGAAACAATGGAGGTGGACACATTAAGATTACAGCACGGGAAGCCTCTCGTCAGACCTGGTACTTCCCTAACAACGATGATGCGAAGATTCCATGATTGGTACATGGACATGTGCTGGAAGTCTGGGAAAAATACTTGACACTGAGAGTTAAAGAGGAGAACGACCTTGTTGGAATTGATCTGTTGTCTGTTCCATATGAGGAGTTCTTCCAGTTTTTCAATCAAAAGGCCATCGGTAAAACAATCATCACTTGATACTGTTTGTAAGTACTACTTCTCTGTAATTAATTAAGTCTCTATATATAGCTCAGCTCTTTCATTGCATATGCATATTGAAGATCGCCGAATTGAAGAAAAGGTAAGTAGGTGATATTGGGTTCATTAACACAAATCTCATGGATGATGAAATATTAAACATGATCCCACAGACCCCGAGGCCAACTTGCTACGATCGTTACTTCTAAATCAAAACAAAGCTACAATACTCTTTCCTTACGAATACAAGTGAGTGTTACTGTGTTGTGCATATTCAGATTCCCTTATTACTTGAGCTTATAGTAATGTAATTGATGAGTTATGCATGCGTACGCAACTTCCACTTTATTTTGCTAGAGATTAAGCTTGAGAAGGGACTAGTAATCGTCACACACTCCAAATGAAAAAATCTGGAGAAGTATGCGACCATGACTAAAATGCTTGAGAAGTAAGTTCAATCGATCATTGGTGCACCATATCGGCAACTTTGTTCATTTCCTAATATCAAGTAATTGTTTTCTTTGTCTGGCGGGGTTTGGAAAAAGTTCACTGCACAAGCTCCGGGACTGCCGGCGCAGCTGCGATTTAACCACCCGAAAGTAAGTACTAACTACTAGCTAGTTCCGCGCATCTCCCATTAATTCTAGCTAGTTTCATCAATACCATTTAGCATGCTTGCTTATCAGTTTGATTGACCTCTATTTCTTGTAAAGTGGTTGTGGCAGGAACCCGGAAATGATTTCCGTGGATACTACATTTGTGAGTTCATCCGCCACACCACCTGTGAGTGGGGCTACTCTAAACAACAATATGAAGTGCGTAAGCAATAATATTCACAATTTTATTTTATTACCATCATTTGTGTTGAGTTTCATTCATATATATGTATTGACCCCCTTCTTCAAATTAGATGTGACGGATGCGGGATGAACTCCTACCACAAGATCGCATACGAACAATTCAAGAAGAATTGACAGGATTCTTTCTTGATCACGTCATCAACAAACACGAAGAATACCATGTGGAAGTTGAGTTTAGATATTAGGGGATTTTGTAAGAGATCTTATATTGTATATGTGTGTGTGTGTGTGTGTGTGTGTGTGTGTGTGTGTGTAGCCAGTAGGGTCGGATAGATATACGAAAACTTGTTGTTCGACCAATCTATCGGAGAAGGAGAGGTCGATCACTTCTCTCTGTGTATATGTTCATGATGATCTTCTGTACTTAATGGTTTCCTTCATTTGCTTACTAGCTAGCTAGCGTGTCGAGTTCTCTCTATACATATAGTATGTAGCGTCGACCAAGCACGAAGATATATAAGAGAGGACACTGCTCTCTATTAGCTAGCTAACATAATAATTAACCCTACAAACCCCCCAAATCCCCCAAACCCCTCTCCCTTCCAGAAAAAAAAACAAAAAACCCAGCCCATGAACTGCTGACGTGTGAAAGCCTTTTGGCCCCGGTTGGTGGCACCAATCGGGACAAAAGGCCCCCTCCCCCGGCCTGGGCAAGCCGCAGCGGCCATGTGGAGCCCCACCTGTCCCGGTTGGTATAAGAACCGGGACTAAAAGTGTTGGGCTTTAATACCGACCCTTTAGTCCCGGTTTCCGAACCGGGACAAATGAGCCTTTTAAACCGGGATGAATGGGCCTTTTTCTACTAGTGCATGGATGCATGCCGGGTATTGCAACTTTCCTTGTATGCCGTGACTTGTTGAGATGGGCACGATGCTCACGGCAGAGACGAAGCCACCGAAAGGTACATCTATCCGTCGTGGAAGAATGAATGTGTTAAGCAACTAGACACACACGTGGAGTAGTAATAACGTTGCCGCTCGACTTGGCAGTACCACTGCCCTACCGTCCCCCCCTGAAAAAAGAGTAGCATGGTCCGTTGAATGCTTGCATCCGATGAACGGCTAGAACAGAGTCCATGAAGATCCAAGGGTGCTCCTTGTCCGGACTCCGGAGCATGAGTATCATGGGTCCTTCCCAATGGAGTCTTCGTCTTCTCTCTGTAACTCCTTTGAGTCGAGTAGGAAATTCTGACTGTGGGCTCACGCGCTCCACGACTAATTAACATCAGATTGGCTGAGCTCATACTTAAACGAAAATGCTATGGAACTGACATGTTGCCTGCGAAATAGGACTCCTCTTCTGTACTCCTGGGAGTATGTACTCCCATTCTCAATATACCTTATATGCGCATTAATTATACCTCTTTATTATTCTCAATATACTTCATTAAATATTCTAAGATACCCAATACGAGTTTTGTTGAAAAAATATTATCTGCGATGTATTTTTTATAATATACCTTTTTCACGTACAAACACATCAGTATATACGTAAACATTTAAAAATATGTAGACTCACATGAATTTTTTCATGAAACTCATTTTGGGGTATCTAATAATTACTAATGAAGTATATTAAAAATAATAAAGTTGTATAAAAGATTCATCTATATGGTATATGAGAAGCGGGAGTACGTACTTCCAGAAGTACACAACCATTTTCCTATATATTTCCTATATATATATATATATATATATATATATATATATATATATATATATATATATATATATATATATATATCTACTCCTAATGACTGAGTTGGTAGGATTGCGTCCACGGTTTATTTTCGTCCGGTTTATTTTCGTCTGGTTTATTTTTGTTTGGTTTAATTTGGTCTCTCCTTCCATCATCATATCCTCACGTTGATTTTTTTCACCCTCCCAATAAAAACTTTCTTAACATTTACAAACTTTCCCAATAAAAACTTTCTTAACATTTACAAACTTTCCTAACCAGACACCGTCACAAACAGGCAGGTACAGAAATCACATTACAAACATTAAAACCCTATTTTCATGAAAATCAATTCAAAATCCTAACTTTCCTAACGCATCGATTCTTACCTTTCCTATGTACCTCATTGGTGCCCCATCGATGCCCCCTCCCACCAAATGTAAGTTCTTTCATCCCCTCGCACGATCCCCTCGAACCACCGTCAAAGTAAGGAAACACCCAGCGCCTTCGTTCCAAATCATGCCATTTTAGTCAACGCCAAGCTGCTCATGGCCGGGGACGCCGTCGTCTTCATGTGCCGCGCCAACGGGGAGCTGCTCGCCGGGATCCGCCGCGCGCCCAGGTACCCTGCCGTCTCCCAGCAGGCGTCCGAGGGCGCCGAGCGCCGGCCACGCAACGCGCGCGCGGGTCCCGCCCGAGGAGGTGGACGAGGCCGTGCGGCTCGCGGCAGAGGGCACGCTCTTCACCGTCACCTACTACCCGCGCCAGGGCGCCGGGGAGTTCGTCGTGCCCAAGCAGGAGGTGGAGGACGCGCTGATCGGCGCCTGGGCACCCGGCGTGCAGGTGCGCATGAAGTTCCTCGACGCCGAGGAGCGCCGCTCCGAGTGGAACAACGACGCCGTCAAGGCCGTCGAGTCGTCGACCCCTCCATCTGGCGCATGCTCGAGGTACATCTTGCGTCCATACATCCATCTCTCCAGTCAATCCATCTGATCATTGCGATAATTGTCTGGTTGATCGATGGAGTCCACCTCTGTTTGGTTCAGGCATGCTTGCTTCGATTTGTTTGCTCTGCCATTCAGTATGGAGTAGCCCTAGATGTTCACCATGCTAGCGACTCAGGGTGGACGACACGAGCGGGCTTTTTGGCCTGCTCGTGGCCCGCTCGGTCCCGCCCAGCTCGGTCCTAGCCCGCTCGAAAAAACACCCGGTCCGGTCTGTGAAATATGGACCGAAAAATCTTCGGTCCGGTCCGGTTAAAGCCCGGTCCGCTCGGTCGGACCGAAGAAGAAGCACAAGCAGATCGTGCTCACGCGGTCATCCGCCTCCTTTCAAGCGACGGCCGGAAGAGATAGATGAAGACCCACGTTACGCGCTGCCTTCTTTTCCTTTTATTCAGTCGGGAGAAAATAGAAAGAACGAGATTTACGCTGCCACGGCGCAATCCCACGATTATTTGTTGCTACAGATAACTGCCCACAGGAGTCTACGGAAATTTCTCCGTTTGTTTTCAATCTCATCTAATAACAACCATCCATGATTCACGCTGTTGTTTCCTTTTACTTTTCAGTCTAAATCTATCTATTTGTTCTGTATATGGACTCCACCCGTTGTTTCCTTTTAATCGTGACTAACGAAAGGAACAGGTTCGATCCGAGAATCACCATGCCATCCGCAATTAACTCCACGTCCAATTTGATCCACACATCACGGCAAGGCTGTACACGCATAATCATGGGCACATGCACATGATAGATGCAACAGCGAAAACTGCTAAGTACATGCGCACGTCGTCTACCTCTACCAGCCGGCTCTCGCGCACGTCTTCCACCTCGCCACAACAACCCCCTCTTCCTCGCGACTCTCTCTCCCCTGCGCGGCCACGCCTCTCCCTCTCTCTCCCACGCCTCTCCCTCGCACCGCCGCGCATCATGTGCATCTTCTCCGACTCCGGCGACCGTGCTGCTTCTCCGACATCTTGGGACCACATGGTAGTGACTGGACATCGCTAGGACCGTGAGGACCGCCGGTCCGCACCGAGCTTCACGTCCGCCGGTCCGGTCCCTGAAATCGGGACCGCTGCACTGCTCGGTCCGGTCCGGACCGGACCGCCGGCGGCCGGTCCAAACGACGGCTCGGACCGGGACCGGACCGGCCCGGACCGTGTCCACCCTTACTAGCGACTCGCCCGTCAAACCGCAGAGATCCCTCGCATGAAGTAGCCCTAGATGTTCTAGGCCACCACCGCCAATCCGGCGAGCCTACGCTGCGACCGTTCATGGCGCCTGGGGGCAATGAACTGGCATTGCGGTCATGGAGGGGAGGCTCAGGAGCAGGGCGACGCTGGCTGGTAGAGGAATTCGAAGGAGCCAGGCCGCCCTGGCGATCACCTTGACTGCTGCGTCGTGCACCAACTAACGGCAGTGTCCGCGGTGGTGAAGAAGCATACACGGCGAGGCTAATATAAGGTATACCTTGGAGGACGCAACCCCCTGTCGTCAACACGTCATGGCCCGGATCGCCTGGAGGCCGCAACCCCTGCCTGTGCTCCAGATTCACAGTGTGTCCTGACGAACGAGGCGGCAATCTCTGAATTGAATAATTGATCGTTCATCCCGTTCTACCGCTGATTCGCTCGGCGCCACCTCTGTGGTACTCTTGACTGCTTTCACATATCCCCACAAGGTATAGTACGTGGTATCCCACCCCATGTCATGTAATTGCATTCTGAAGCAATTAGTACATAGGAGTCAACCCATAGGACAAGGAGGACCTGGTTATAGATTTTTTTAAGGGAGGGTGTGCCGTGTATGGGAGCATATCTGTTAGTTTGTATCCTATGTTTAACAAATTCGGAAATTTTTGTAGTAAAAATCTCAATAGTGAGGATACATTGCTGAACGTGATGTGATGTATATGATTTAGTTTATCATTAGTTGTTCTCCTTGCCACTACCCACTAAATTTCAGATCTGCCTTCAACTTCTAATGGTAAATATTCAATTAATTTTAGTCGGCTCAAAAGGCTTCAAGCTTCTTTGTCCATTATTTCCTGTTCAACTTTAAGAAACCTTTCAGTTTGTTTTGTTTCACTTACTTTACTATTCCTTCTTGATAAACTCACCAGGTACTGTATATATCTCTCCCTGGTCACAGTGGGATGGCTAATAATTTCATGCACAACACCACAATAGCAGATATTCGGAGATTTGGAATTGTTTTGCTGTTTTCTTTCTATGAAAGATAAGCATGAATACAGCGATGGCAAACCTAAACATCGTTGCCAATTTTCTCTTTCACAGAATAGGATGAATGTCACGGCAGCAGCTGCAAACTCCAAGAACGTTATTGTCATGGGGGGCACCAGTTTCAATTGTGTCTTCTTGCAAGCTCCTTGTCAATGAGAGGCACAAGGTCAGTCTGTACTCTGTAGATACATTTGTGATGCAGTGATTCTTCTCTTATGCTAACTAATACATTGATTATGTCCTATGATTCTCTAGGAGCACTAAGAAATTATATGTTTTCTTAAGGGTCACATCACACGAGGAAACTCTCACCCACAGCCATGAAATTTCCAATTGAATCAAATGCAAATTATACATAGTGCTCTTCCAAGCCACAGTTCAACCCCCACTTCTTGCCGCTCGCCTTCAGCCCCAGCAAGACGATTAAATATTTTACCTCAATCCATATATCAGATCTCGTGCTCAAGAAGACGATGGTGAAGAGCATGATAATGATCCAAATGTATGTTAACAATTGGTCCAGTTTAGAAATCTAAACAGGAAAGCTGAGGGGCCATTTAGTTTATACCCAGGCCCACCTCGCCAGAGATGGTGCGTGCAGATATTTTGGCGAACGATTCCCCTGCCCCTGTTTCGCCTGTCCGTGGACGCAGAATGAAAGCAGCGACCAGTTTTTTTTGGCATGACTCCTATAATTGGGTTTCAATCCAAACAGTACCCAGTCAATGCCGAACTTCTTACTCGATATGACTCCTCTGGTTTCATTTGTTGGGGAGGCAGACAGAAACAACGATAACTAATATTTTTTCTTTTCACTCACAATAATATTGTCATCAGATACAATTGCTATCAGGTTAGTGTTTTGTGAGCTTTCATCATGTCCCTTTATGGAACTTTTAAATGTTGATTATCATTTATCACTGCTGCTACTTTATGCAGAGTATTGATGTTTGTACTGAAGGAAGTCCAAAAGTCTTATCGATGCAGTCAAGACACTTGATATGACAAATTTCAAGTGGAAACGAACAAATATTATGCTTGTTCATCGCTTGATGTCTACCCTGACTATTCTTTCATTTGAAACTCGCTAATAACAAGCTTTTACTCTGCTGTTAAAACTGATGTTGCTAATTCGGTTCATAAAATTATTGTCGTTATAATTTGGCGATGTAATACTTTGCCATAAGCCAATATCAAATTATGAAGCATTGCTATAACTTCCAACGTGGTGCTAGAGCATTATATATGAATGTACTTAGTTAAAGGCCATCCAAAGATACACATTTGCAAGGAAACTGCACAATGTCAATACGAATATGAAAGATAATTGGATAAATAACTTTGAAATCTGATCTTTTTCTGATGATAACACAACTTACGCTGATTTCCATAATGAACAGAGAATAGAAAAAGTGTTGTTGCGGCCATGACTTGAATAACAAACCAAATTCACAAGGTCGGTACTGGACTATTGGTAATATATATTCTTTTGGCAGGGATTTAGAAATACTTCACATCTCTTTTTAGTGGATTTTGTGATAGGAGTGAGAGTTGAGAGTGAGCGGGTTGGAGGCTGTGGTTGATTTGTTCAGTTACGAATGTGAGCGGAATATTTTCCCTACTTAAGAAAAAGTGGCAAATTGGATAAGGCAGTCATATTTTTTTGATCAGGTCATACAATATATTTTTTAGATCAGGTCATACAATATATTTTTTAGGATAGAAGGGTAAATGCATTAGTTTGTTGTTTTAATAGTTAATAACAGACGCGGTGGCGTATTAGTTGCATCCCCAACAACAGCCATCATATTTTTGTTTTGTGGTAATGCATGACATTCAACTGTATGTTACAACATGGCAATGCCTCATGAGACATCGAATTTGCCTTCTTGGCTTGGGGTCGTCATGGGCGGCGCACGCCTCCTCCGCCTTGATGGTCGTGGCGGATCGGCACGAACACGGGAGGAGGGGATCATGGCGGAGAGCAAGCGGTTGGTGGGGGCACTCCTCCTTGGTGGTCCGTGGGGAAGTATGGTATGAAGGGAAGAGGGCGCCAGGACGAAAGTGAGGTGAGTCTCATCCGGTTATAAAGTAGAGGGCTCCAGCGAGAAATATTAGGCTATGGTGGGAAACTGAGCTGGAAGGAGAGAGGGTCCGACATGAGGGAAGGGTGCCTCATGGTGTGGGGTTTTGTGTTGTGTTGGGACCGCGTGTTGGAAATAACATGGCGGATAGTTCGGACAACGACATTGCTCCCCATATATGAGATGGATTTGGGGCAGCCTGTACTAAACTCGGGCAAACGTCGGGCCGGGCCGGGTTTCAGGCCGGGCTTGTAAAAGCCCGACCTTCATTTCTCAAGCCCGAGCCCAGCCCGAAGCCTGAAATACTCCCTATTTTCAAGCCCGAGCCCGGCCCCAAATCAAGCCCGAAGCCCGAAAGCCCGGCCCGAATGCTGTTTTTTAGTACGCGCACATGCAAGCCCGGCCCGAAGCCCGAAAGCCCGGCCTGAAATACAGAAAAATTGAAGCTCGAGCCCGGCCCGAATTATCTTTCGGGCTGCAAAACAAAGCCCGAGCCTGGCCTGAATGTCAAGCCCGACCTGGCCCGGCCCGGGTTTTTCGGGCCGTGTCGTCGGGTCGGGCTGCCCATGCCCGGGTTTAGCCCGGACTGTCCAGTCGGTTGAGTTTTGAGACCGTTGGGCGCCCGTTTGAAGTCCGAACATGCCCGGACGTACGAGGAAGAAATGAGCTTCGACCATAGAGGTGACCTTAATCATTTATTTGATTCATTTATATACATTATAGCCCGTAGCAACGCACGGGCATTCTACTAGTATATATATACACACACACGTCGTGAAACTTTAAAGTAGAAAACAAAATACATACAGTCATACACAGAGCTACAGTATTGCACCGGACGTGTTCCTGGCGCAGTAAGCAAACATGTGTTGAACATATGTCGGTAGTATATACGCTTCTCTGCTCGGCTCGCTTCAGTGCTTATAGTCGTTGTTAGGTGTTCTACGATTTGAATATACTTTTTATTATTTCTGGTGTTCGATGTACTGTCATGATTAAAGATGAATAGATTGAAAGATTTTCTGAAAAAAATGCTTATCCGCTTGATCGGGCAGTCTAGTTTAGTCTTCACTCCTCAATGCCATCGGTACGTGTTGCGAGTTCCCAGCTGACGTCACTGGGTAGGTGGGATAGGCATACCCACAACGTTCACGGCAAACCCGGACACACGGTGTGCGGCCGAAAGCTAGTACTACATCTTCTGAACAAGGGTTGCACTACATTGTACTACACTCTAGAGAACTAGCCTGTTGAACAAGGGCCAATGCCAGTACGTTCATATCTGAACTAGCTGCTCAAGTTCGTGAGAATCTATGCGTCGGCGACTCGACGACTTCCAAGTTATGCAGGAAAGACACGTAAAAACCACGTACATCGATGCATTGCAAGCTCGAACTGGTTTCATACATGACAAGTTTACCGTCAGGCCACACACGTAAAAACGATGCATGGAACTTTCATAGTAACTTACCTAGCTAGGCCTGCAACGCGTGACACACTCTTATAAATAACCGGACAATCTTTCGAACAACAACTCACATAGACGGCACAGAAGAGCATAGCTACTAGCTAGTTGCCCAGTTCGATTGATCGCCGGGCCTCCATGTCCACGATGATGAGGAAGCTTGTGGCGGCCGTGCTCCTGGTTCTCATGGCGACGTCCGGCTCGTGGACCCGGGCGGCCGCGAGGCCGTTGCAAGATGGTCGAGTGCACGACGGCGAACCCTCCCCCGGCGGCCCCGCCGGCATTGTGCTGCCGTCGCCGACGCGCTGGCGTGGGCACGCGCTATCTCAGCTGGAGGAAAAGGGACCCAATCCCAAAGGGTGTCCGAGAAGTAACAGTGGTCACATAGGTTGTTCCACGCCATAGAGATGCATGCGCGGACACGAGTCACACGACGCGCGGGGAATCATCGTATCTTGCATCGGAGCTGAATATGCATGAAGTACCTACAGCTACTCCAACGACATATATTTCGGTACGGAGGGACTATATCAGTGTGACGTACGGATCGTTAGAGTTCATAACTCGATCCGGTTGTTAATTTGTTTACACCATGCGTGTTTCCTTTACTTTTCGCTGGAGTTCGGACTTACCGGCAACAGAAGAAAAATCATGTACCCCTTTTTAATTTATTAAATGTTGTTTGTAATGATCATACTGACAAATATGTTTGCCAGATATTCAAATACAGCCAAATGAAAATGTTTTTATATTTTTTGTGTTTCTGATTCAGGATTGATAACCAAAACCAACCAAAATTGTAGTATTTTTTTTAAATGATGGCGGATATCTCCATCATCATCTCGAAATATAAGAACTTTTATCCATGTGCAATAACCTAGACATGGCATCTCCAGAGCAACGATTCAACTTCATTGAATAGGTAAATCAAACACAATTAGATCCTGATGTTCATATGTGCCTTAACTAAAATCAAACTCAATTTTTAAGACACCTGATAAAACTAAAGTCAAACATATCTTCTTTTTTTATATCTTGATGTTCATCTCTTCCTTAATAAAGAAACTACGGCCGATAAAATTTGCACAAGCTCGACTAACCTTAATTTGAAGCTAGTCTATCGAATCATTGTACTGTGATTGGAACACCACATGCGAAGATCAAGGCCACGAAAAGGACGAAACACAAAAGCTAAAAACCACTGCATCAAACTCGACACCAATAATGCCACCACTACTGTGATACCATACAAAGACCTAAAAATCAAATTACCAGAGGATAACCTGCAAATTGACCACGTTAACTGCAACTTCTAGGAAATTGCACGGCCTTTCCGTTAGTACAGTAGCTTTTTTTTTTCTCCATTGCAGGAAAGAAAAGAAAATGTGCATGCAAACCACCATAAAGGCCTTGATAGGCTTTAATTCCATGGTCGGCCCATTTCTGAACTTCACGTTAGTCGTATAACACCTTTTTTTTAGGGATGTTAGTCGTATAACACCTAAAGGAAAGCCCAAAGTCAAGAAAAAAAAGGAAAGCACACGCACTTGTAATGCTTCTACCTTTTCCGATTGGGAAAGTAATCGTTACGCTCTCTTCTACAGAAAATAGTGTTCATCCCCTGGTGGTGTAGTTTGTTAATAGAGGGACCGTGAACTAGTAAGATTTTGTAATGTGCCATTCATCTGTACTGACTCAGGAGTCAGGACGTTCACTTGCTAATGTTTGTGTGCAAATTTTCTAGTGTTCACACTTGTAATACAATGTCCACATTTGAATTCATTACATGGATTTGTTCAGTTCTTTCAGGGGATTATGAAGACGGTGTTTGTGAATAGGATGGTCAGAGCTGGTTTCAAAGTCAAAATCTTGATAGCAGATTGGTTTGCCCAGATGAGCTATAAGATTGTTAGTGATCTGGATAAAATACGGACTATCAGCCAGTACAATATTGAGGCGTGGAAGGCAGCTGGCATGGACCTTACCAGGGTGGAGCTTGTTTGGCTGTCAGATGTAATGAATATCAGCAGGGGCTGCGCCGTCCCCCTCAGCCCGTGGTCCTGTCAGGACACGGCGCGTGGCCAAAGCGGTAACCGCCCGCGGTATCCGCCTCCGCAACCGCATAATCTAATGCGTTCAATTTTCTGGAACATCCGAGGCTTCGGCCACGTTGGGAGGCGGACCCAGCTAAAAGAATTCATTCGCGTTGAGGATATAGATGTCGTTGGCTTGCAGGAAACCATTAAAACTGAATTCTCTCACCGAGATCTGCTAGCCATCGATCCTCTCGAGCGCTTTGTATGGCACTGGGTGCCTGCGGTGGGTCACTCGGGGGGCCTTCTTCTTGGGGTCAGCTTCGTTTGTTGCGAGGTGGTGGCGTGGGATGCCGGTCGTTTCTTCGTGTCGGCACACGTTCGCCATCGCGCAACCCTCCGCGAGTGGGAGGTTATCGTCGTGTATGGCCCGGCTGATCACTCGCTCTCTCAGGAGTTCTTGGGGGAACTACAGGAGAAGGTTGCGGCCTTAGGTGTGCGCAACCTGCCGCTGATCGTCGGGGGGGGGGGGGATTTCAATTTAATCCGTTCGGGAGCGGACAAGAACAACGGGATCATTAACTGGACAAGGGTGTCCATGTTTAATAACGCGATCACGTCTATGGCCCTTAGGGAAGTGGCCCGCGTGGGCGCTCGATACACTTGGACAAACAAGCAGTTGACACCAGTTCGGTCAGTGCTTGACCGAGTGTTCATGTCCGCGGAGTGGGAAATGCTGTTTCCCATGTGCTCTCTACACGCTGAAACGAGGATCGGGTCGGATCACGTCCCTCTGATCCTCTCCTCGGGGGAGGATAGGTTAAGACGAAGCCCCCGGTTTTTCTTTGAGACTGCGTGGTTTGAGCACCCGGATTTCGAGCAACTCTTCCTCTCCAAATGGGAGACTTGTGTTGCACGGATCGGGCACACGCGAGGGCCCATGGAATTCTGGATTGCCGCAGGGGCGGGGATGCGTGCGGCTCTAAAGGCTGGGGGGCCAACCAGGGTCGTGAGGATAAGTTGCTCCGTGCGCGTTTGGTCGCGGACCTCGCCCGTATGGATGCAGCTGCAGACTCTCAGGTCTTCTCGGAGCAAGACTGGGCCCAGCGCTACGCTGTTGAGGCCCAAGTTGAGGCTCTCTTACGGGCTGAGGAGGAGTATTGGCGTAGGCGCGGAGGAATCAAGTGGACGCTCAAGGGGGACGCGAACACACAATATTTCCACGCCTATGCTAACAGTCGGCGTCGTAAATGCGCCATCCTAAGACTGCAATCTGAGCAGGGGCTCCTTTTGCATCAACAGGAAATTGTTCGACATATTTACGACTTTTACATTCAGTTGATGGGCACCAGGGAGGAGGCCCGGGCTCGGCTGCGGTCGGATGTTTGGGACCCCGCGCTGCGGGTCACGGTCGAGGAGAATGAAGGCTTGGGCCTCGCCTTCCTTCCCCAGGAGATCGACCAGGCCGTCCTTGGGATGCGCTCTGACACCGCTCCGGGTCCGGATGGGTGGCCGGTGGAGATGTTCAAAAGGTTTTGGCAAGTGCTCAAGGGTCCTATTTTCGAAGTTTGTAACGGGTTTATGCGTGGTACAGTAGACATCTCCCGCCTTAACTTTGGGGTTCTCTCTCTTATTCCCAAAGTCCAGGGCGCGGACAACATTAGACTCTTCCGCCCTATAGCACTTATCAATGTCCCGTTTAAGATTTGCTCTAAATCTTGTTCTACGCGCTTATCTCCGGTAGCTCATCGCATTATTAGTAGGAATCAATCGGCTTTTATTCGTGGTCGCAACATTTTGGAGGGACCGCTGGCCCTCCAAGAAATCGTTCACTCGCTTAAACGCTCTCGCCAGCCGGTGATTCTTTTAAAATTAGATTTTGAGAAGGCGTATGATCGAGTGAACTGGGAGTTCCTCCGACAAACCCTTTTGGATCGAGGATTTTCGTCGGTTTGGGTCCACCGTATGATGCAATTGGTCTCGGGAGGCCAAACAGCGATCGCGGTCAATGGAGAAGTAGGGAACTTCTTCCGCAACAAGCATGGGCTGCGTCAAGGGGACCCAGCCTCACCGTTGCTTTTCAACTTTGTGGCGGACGCCCTGGGCGCCATGCTAGACAAAGCTCGCGCAGCTGGCCACATTAGGGGAGTGGTCGGTAACCTGATCCCCGGAGGCGTGTCACACTTGTAGTATGCGGATGACACTCTTCTCCTTTTTGAACCGGACGCCCACAGTATCGCCACGGTTAAGGCCATCTTGCTGTGTTTTGAACTCATGTCCGGGCTAAAAATTAACTTCCAAAAGTGTGAAGTGGTGTCCATAGGGATGGACGCGGCCGAAAGTGAATGGGTTGCCAACTTGCTTAATTGCAAACTTGGGAAGTTTCCGTTTACCTACCTCGGCCTCCCAATCGCAAAGAAGAAATGCACGATTGCCGATTGGGAACCTCTCACCACTAAGGTGGCGGACCGGGTATGTCCGTGGAGAGGTCGATTTATGTCTTCAGGGGCAAGACTAATCCTTTCCAACTCCAGCCTCTCATCCCTACCTATGTTTGCCATGGGTATGTTCTTGTTGGCTGATGGGGTGCACACGAAAATGGACACCCCGCGGGCACGTTTCTTTTGGGAAGGAGCGGACCCTAAACGCAAATACCACATGGTTAAGTGGCATGCTGTTTGCAGACCTAAAGCCCGGGGGGCCTCGGGATCATCAACTCTAAGTTGATGAACATAGCGCTTATGTGTAAGTGGATCTGGAAGTTGTCCCAGGGAGGGAACGGCCTCTGGATTGACCTCCTTCGTGCCAAGTATTTCCCACAAGGGAATTTCTTTGAGGCAACACCGCAGGGGTCCCCTTTCTGGACCTCCATCCAAGCCCTCAAACCATACTTCGCCAGGGGTGCGAGGTTCACGGTTAATAACGGCCGCTCCATGCGTCTTTGGCACGACGTTTGGACTGGTCAGCAGCCCCTTTGGTCGGAGTTCACCCATCTTTACTCCATTGCGGTTGAGCCCAACCAATTGGTTGCTTCGGCCCTTAGTGCCACTCCACCCCCAATACACTTCAGACGGGAGCTTGTGGGACAGGAGTTGGCAGATTGGGATCGCCACCGGGCTCTGTTAGCAAATGTGCGTCTGTCGGACTCCACATACGTGGTCTCTTGGAGACTTTCGGGTTCTGGCAAGTTCACTGTCAAGTCCCTTTATCGTGAGATATGTCGCGGCCATGCGCCTAGGGCAGCCACGGGGCTTTGGAAGGCGCGAATCCCTCTAAAGATTAAGGTCTTCCTATGGCAACTTTGCCAAGATCGCCTTCCTACCTCTATCAATATAGCTAAGCGCAATGGCCCCGCTTCCGGTCCTTGCGCTTTGTGTGCTGACGCGGAAGATGCTGACCACGCATTCTTCCGGTGTCCTTTGGCGCGCTTTGCTCGGAGTGCGGTCCGTGAGGCCGCTGGGGTGGATTGGGATCCACGCTCACGCTCTGAGCTTGTGTCTTTATTATCCTCGATCCAGGGATCTCTTCGCCGGATCATGTGGACATGCGCCTCGGCCCTGTTATGGGCCTTATGAAACATTCGCAACAAGCTTACTATTGAGGGAGTGTTTCCCTCTCACCCCGCTGATGTTATATTCAAATGCATCTTATTCTTGCAGCAGTGGGCGCCGCTGGGAAGGCAACAGGACTCTGATCTACACCGACAAGCTATCGCGCGACTTCGCTCCGTCTACTCCGCGGCCCGAGCTCCGTCTCCTCCGTCTGCTGCCTCATAGGGATGGGCAGTCCTTTTGGTGTTGTCCCCCCCCCCCCCCCCCGAGCCTGCGCGCTCATAAGTTTGGGTGGTTAAGCCATGTACTGCACTTTATCTCGCCGTCGTGTCCTTTGTGGCATGCCTTAGAACTTGGTGACCTCCGTCTGTTTGGATGTTTCGTTTATGTACGCTGCCTATGTTGAGGGCTTTATTAATTTAAAGCCGGACGTCCCTGACGTCTATGTTCTAAAAAAAAGATGTAATGAATATCCATGCAGCCAATTTTTGGCCCCTTGTCATGGATGTTAGCCAAAAATACACCGTTGATAACATAAAGAGGTATATTTTTAAAAGCATGCAAGTGCTTAGGGCTTCCAATCAGAAATCTTCAAACTTTTTTGTAAAAGCTACGATCGTTAAACTAAAAAAATGCATTCTTGGATCATCACATTATCTTGAAACAAGGTCACTTTGTTTGTGTGACAGGTGTTGCAGAATCCCTTATGGACCGAGAATATTGCATGTTACACAGATACTTTTGCCTTGCCTTCAGTGTGCTGCCATGTTATTCCAAAAGGTTTGTTTATTTAACAACACATGTCTTTTTTTTTCTCAAACCACGCACCAAAATGTGTGCCATTTGTATTAGGAGAGAACGCACACATGGTGAAGAGTCTTACAAGCAGGAAAAACCCGGCAAACACACAAGGGGAAAGCAACAATATATGTCATTGCATGTCGATTGTTTTCATCTTGTAGTTCTAATTGTTTTCTCTGCTCTAGTGCTTTTCTCATGCTGTTTACGACTGTAAATTAGCATGTCTTCATTTACATGAATAATAATTTTGGGCATATATAATGGAGAATATTGCCTGTTAGATTTTGTGTATAAATGATTATGAGAACATGATGGGTAAGCTCAGTTTTGATGCGGTCCTTTTTGACACTTGAGCTCTTGTTTTTGTGAGTGAAGGTGTGAGGCTGAGCACGCACGCAGTTGGTACTGAACATATTATAATATGGATATAAGTGATATAAAATATATCCAGTGCATGAGACTTCTTGTCAACGATAAGAGGATATATCCAGTACACTATAATCCTTACGCACTCTGTGCATCCCACCTCAAATGGTCATGAAATATTTTTTTTCGAGGGTACGCTAAAGGCGTACCATAGCTTTATAGAAGAGGAGAAAATAGTATAAGAGAGGTTTTTAGCTAGTCACGAGGCCACAAGCCGACCCGGACATCGCCTCCACTCCAACTCAACACTCTATGTGCTACTCAACTACATGCTCCACTCCAGTTGCTCCGGCCTGCATCCAGATGGCCAGTTCGCGGAATATGGCCTCCGTCACGCTTAAAACATCTAGCTTGTCGCTCCTACCAAAGACTCTAGCATTCCTCTGCTTCCACAAAGACCAGCATATTAACATAACCACCGTGTCGAAGCCTTTTCTGCTAGTCTTGGCAATCCGCTTCCTTGCCTCGCACCACCACTCCTCCAGGTGGGATTGCGCCATGGGGCAAAGAAGGTCAACTCCAATCCTGGTGAAACAGAGAAACCACACATGCCTAGCATACACGCACTGAAGCAAAATGTGATCCACATTCTCTTCGTCCTGATCACAAAGGTAGCACGGGGAGGTTTGGTCCTGAAGCCCATGCCGAGCTCTCCTGTCCGAAGTCCAAAGGCGATATTGCACCGCGAGCCACATGAAGATCCGACAGGACAACGGCGCCCAACATTTCCAGATGGCAGCGAACGAGCGGAACTGAATGCCACCCATACAAAGCATCCTATAAGTCGATGCTGCGGAGTAGACACCGGACTCATTCCATGCAAAAATAGGAGCATCTTCCACCTCCGAATCTAAGTGTACCTCCATAAGAAGTTCCCATAGCCGGATGAGCTGAGCAAGATCGTCAGTGTCAAGTGTCCCGGTAATGTCATCTGTCCAAGCGTGTGAGCAAAGCCCCTCACTGACGAGGCGTTTGTTAGCCACCTGCGTCCTGACTCTGGCCGCCACCAAGGGTGCGATCTCCGCGACTGTGCCTCCATGCAGCCATCTATCTCTCCAAAATAGGGCGTGCTCTCCATTCCCAATACGCCAATGGACAAGACTCCGGAAGGCGAGCGCTACTTGCTTATCCGCGGTGAGATTTAAGCCCTGCCAGGGCCTTGACGGATCCGTCCTCTTAAGCCATTCCCATCTTAGCCTCAGGGCAATGCCATGCTTGTGTAGGTCAATGATGCCTAGGCCTCCGAGCTGCTTGGGACGGCAAACTCTCCTCCATGAAACCACACATTTGCCGCCATTAACGGCATCCGTGCCAGCCCAGAAAAACGCGCGGCAGCCCTTATCCACTTGTTCCAGTGCCCACTTTGGTGCCTCAGCAACCATGAGGTGGTGCGTAGGCCTCGCTCTCATGACCTGATTCACCAGGATAAGCCGTCCAGGCCTGGTGACAAGCCCACGCTGCCAGCCAGGCATGATGTGGAGCGCCGCATCAACAATCGGTTGCGATTCGTTGCGTTTGAGTTGCTTGATGCTTAATTGTAGACCCAAGTATCTGCACGGGAAGGAATCGATCTTCCAAGGTAGAGCACTCCTGACCAGCTCCACATCCTCCTCTTTGGATCTTATGAGTATTGCAGCTGACTTTGCGTAGTTTACTTTCAAACCTGATGCCGCTCCAAAGATGCCCAAAAGCTCCTTCACAAGTTGCAGCTCCGGCCTAGTTGGCCTAATGTAGAGAACCACGTCATCCGCGTACAGGGAGAGCCTCTGCATCGGGGTAGAACTGGCAATGGGCTTGAGGATCCCATGCTCGTGCGCTTTGATGACCATAGAGGTGAGAACATCCATTGCCATGATGAAAAGCAGAGGGGAGGCCGGGTCCCCCTGACGAAGCCCTTTGGCATGCATGAACTTTGGACCGGCGCAGCCGTTAACCAAAACTCTCGAGCTAGCAGTCGTAAGCAAGATGCTAATCCAGGAAATCCATCTGTTCGAGAACCCTTTTGCCCTGAGCACCTCAAAAAGGAAGGGCCACGAAAGGGAGTCAAAAGCTTTAGAGATATCAAGCTTGAGCATCACGCCTTTGGCCTTCCGCTGATGTAATCGCCGTGCCATTTGCCTAACTAGTAGGAAATTGTCATGGATGCTTCTTCCCTTGATGAACGCCGATTGGTTTATGTGAACTAGCTCTCCCATCCGAGGACTTAGCCTATTTGCCAAGAGCTTTGAAGCGATCTTCGACAGACTATGCTCCAGGCTTATAGGGCGGTAGTCTAGAGTGGTTGATGCCTCCGGGGTTTTAGGAATTAAGGTGATCAACGTTTGATTCAGCCTGCCAAACCCACGTCCGTTTCCGATGAAAAGCTTGTGCAAAGCCGCGGTGACATCCACTTTGATTATCTCCCAGGCCTTCTGGAAGAAGAGGCCGATAAATCCATCCGGCTCCGGGGCTCGATCCGCCGGCATGCTCCTGATCACAGCCCAAATCTCCTCATCGTTGAAATGAAGATCCTGATCCGAGAGGTCAAATCTTTGAATGTCAAGTTCGTCCAGGTCCAGGGTGAACTCACGAGCGACATCCTTCCCAAGCAACTCCTTGTAAGTGTCGTAAAACGCAGCCTCCTTTCCGGCTTGGTCCGTGACCATGCGCCCATCTACCAATAGCGACGGAATATAGTTCTTCATCCTTCTGCCATTCGCCACCAAATGGAACAACTTTGTGTTTGCATCCCCCTCCCGAAGCCAAGTTCTTCGCGATCTCTGGCGAGCAATCGTTCGCTCCAATGAGGCGAGGCCGAGGACAAGCTGTTTGAGCGATCTTCTGAGCCACCTCTCCTCCTCCGTGAGCACCCTAAATTCCTGGGCACGATCGAATCTCAGGATGACAATGTTGGCCACAGCCAATTGCATCTTGATATTTCCCACTCTTTTCTGACCCCATATCGCAAGAGTCTTTGCCGTGTTCCTAAGGAGGATGTCAAGTCTCCTGAACGGGTCCGTGATTGTCTCATCACAAGTCCAAGCCTCCTGTACCACATCTAAGAATCCTTCCATCGTCACCCAAAACTTCTCAAAGCGAAAATGCCTCCGCGGCCCCATGTGATCATCCAATGCCAAGTGGAGGGGGCAATGGTCTGAAATTGCCGTGGATAAAGCCTGTAGGAGGCAACCGGGGTGGTAAAGCTCCCAATCAATGGAGACAAAAGCACGGTCGATCTTAGTCATCGTGGGATTCTCGCGCTCGTTGCTCCATGTATAATTGCGCCCGTGAAGGAAGAGCTCCTTTAGAGCATTGTCATCAACGAAGCTTTTGAACCGTCTCATCATTCGCCTATCGATCAGAGAGTTGTTCTTATCTTGCGCGTGGAGAATTAGGTTGAAATCTCCAATAAGTAACCATGGCCCGGGGCACAACGATCTACGCTCCGCCAAGTCATGCAGAAACTCGATTTTCTGCTCATCTTCCTGAGGGCCATAGACCACAGTCAGCCACCAAGGTGGGCCCCCCACCGGTGACACGTAATTGGAAATGGTGTGGGTATCATTGACAAGGTTAGACAGTAGGACCCTGGTGGAATCCCACGCAATGAAAATCCCACCCCTAGTATCAGACGCCGGTAGATAGGTGTAGCCATCGAAACTTGGCCCCATACATTGCATAATAGTGAACTGGTCCACCCTCTACAGTTTGGTCTCCAGGATATAACAAATCGCCACATGCAACGAACCTACAAATTCACGTAAAGATTTCCTCCTAGCTGGCCCATTTAGGCCACGCACATTCCAACAGACTAACTCCATCCCTGCGTACGACATGGTAACGGATGTCTCCATGTCGACGAGCCCCTCAACAACTACACCATGATCGGTGCAGCCAACTCCGTGTCAGCTCCAAGGTCTAGGTGTATCGCCTTCCCGAAAATGGCTGCGATTGCTCTAAGCTGTGGTTCTTGGAGCGGTGAATCGAAGACCGTGTGTATCTGCTCTAGCGCATCGTCAGAGACCGCCAGATCGTCACAAGCAAAACCCAAAGCCTTAAGGAGAACCGTTTCTGCAGCCGACGCCTTAGACTTCATCTTCTGCCCAATAGCACGCCCGGACCTGGTAGCACGTCGCGGTGTGAAAGGGTCCTGGCCAACGCGGACACCACTGAGCCCTTCAAACTCCTTGAGCAGCGGCGGGGCGAGTTTCTTGAGTAAACCTGCGCAGAAGGTCTTGATGTTGCCGATGGCAATAATCTCCTTGCTAGATAAGGTAGTGGCCAACGCGCCAGAATTTGCCTTATCTAGCAACGTCCCAGCGATTTCAGGCGCCCCTTCGTGCATGCATGCATGGGACGTAGTCACCTTCGCGCCAGGGCCCATGAGACCCAACTCATGTAGCGCATCGTGGCTCGTTTGCCCCCGTCCTTGTCCTGTGGCGCGGGATCCACCTCCGGCGCATCGGCATCCGACAAATTGTTATATAGGGTCACGGGATGATCAAGCACCTAGCAAAATTTGCTGCTTGAAAGCATGTAATCTTAAGCTAAATTTGAAAGCATTTAGTCTTATCCTGAATTTTAAGCCTGCTCATGAGTATGTAACCTTAAAAATGTATCTAAACCATCTATTTTGTACCAGCAGGTGGATATATGGCTGTTGGACATGGATCAGAGAGAGGTTTCCATTCTAGCTAGAAAGTACTTTGAGGACATAAAAAGGGAAAATGGACCTATCATTCTGTTGAACCATATCTTTATGAACTTTTTTTCCGTTTTTTTTTGTCAGCTTAAGCATGTTCTTGTACTGTAATGTCAGGACTTTGACCTACCTGTAGTATTAACAAATCTCAAAAAAAAAATTGTGGTACAAGTGCATTTCAATGTAAGAATACATGCAAAATTTTGTGCATAATTGACCTGTACATTGTGCTTACAGAGAAGACAAAATAAGGGTGTTGTCACATTGAAACAAAAGTACTAGTTTTTGTCTTTTTCTGTTCAACAATCTTTACAAGTTAATTTTGATTTTTTTTATGTATGTACCTTACATTTGTATTCACTAGTATATACCTTGGTTGTCTTACATATGTCATGACCATCTTACATATGTCTTAAGGCACCTATCTATCCTTAACTTGGATTACAGATATGCTTCCTGATTTACTAGAATACCCTGAAATTGCGGAGAAGTTAGATCGTGCACGTGCTATCTCTATGGAAGATACTGAGGTATGTTTGGCTTGTGTTAATTCTTGTTGTCCTCTTGTGGGCTCATTATTAACTCAAACTATGCACTAGTTTTGAAGGGCGTAGTCAAAAAGTTCAGTCACAACTTCTTGATTATTATCAAGTTACCAGTGTGATCTTTGAATAAACTCATCTAAAGCAAAGAAAGGACTATTGTGAAAGGAGGGGTGAAGATGAAAGCGGATAGTGGAAAATTGGCACTATAGACATGGTTTCTGACATGGGTTATCACTGATTTGGGAGTATTTTTCGAGAAAACGCAAAGGACCTTTGCGTTTCATTTTTTTGAAAAGGTAGAGTTTGGATACAATCCTCCTAGGAGGTCAAGTACAAATGAGGATCAGTCAAACTAGTGCACATCCCAGGTGGACGGCAGGACGACGCGAAGGCCGCGGGCACCAGCTCGTGCCCACTGCTGGGCTTCATCCTTGATCCTGGAGACCAGGAGTCCAGGACGTGAACCAAGGGCTGGGCGCCGTCGGAGATGCACTCGTTGCGTTGCTTACAGATCATCCACAGCGACAGGAGGGCAATGGAGGCTAGGCCTTTGCGCATCGTTGTCGGCGTGTTTTGCCTGGCGTGCAGCCACCAGTCCATGAGCAAATCTTCGTGGCTTGGTCCTGCGGTGGTCATCCGTATCCAGGAGAGGATTTCATGCCAAGTCTTCCTGGAGAAGGGGCATTCCAGGAGGAGGTGGCGCATCGTCTCTGGGGCTTGGTCGCATAGTGGGCATCGAGGTTGGTGCTGGAGACCACGCCTAGCCAAGCGATCAGCCGTCCAACACCTATCCTGGTCTGCCAACCAATGGAAGAACTTCACCCGCGATGGCGCCCAATTCTTCCAGATGAGCTTCGAAGAGAAGGAAGTTGTGGATCCCTGGAAGGTCGCTAGGTAACAGGAGATAGCAGTGTAAGTACCGGAGGCCGTTCATCTCCAAACTAGCTGGTCAGGGGTGTCCGAGAGCATGTTGTGCTCGATCGCCAGCCAGACATGAAGGTATTGCCCAATCTCATGGATGCCCAGGGTCCCGTGTATGTCCCTGGCCCAGCTATGTCCCTGCAGTCCTTCAGCGATGGTACGAATTTTGCGTCGGCGCTTCAGGATGCAGTTGTAGAGGGCTGGGGCGATCTCACACATGGACTGCCCATTGATCCAGTGGTCTTCCCAGAAGTGTGTCGCTGATCCATTTCTGAGGGTCGTCGTGGTGGACGCGAAGAATAGCGCTTTCTCCTCGGCAGAGAATTGTAAGTCCAGGCCACTCCATGCGCGCTCCTTGTCAATGCGCGAGAACCATAGCCATCTTAGTCGTAGAGCGAGGCCAGCGCGCTCCAGATCCTGAACTCCCAATCCACCGTGCGATATGGGGCGGCAAACGTGGCGCCAGTTGACGTGGCAGTGGCCATCGTTGGCGGCGGCGCGGCCAGCCCACAGGAAGCCGCGCTCGATCTTCTCAATTTGACGAAGCATCTTCTTCGGCGGTGCATAGGCGAGTAGTTGATGCACGGGGACGGCGCTCAGCACGGAGTTGACCAGTGCAAGCCGCCCAGCTTTGTTCATCAGGTGGGCCTTCCAAGTGGGGAGCCGGCCGGCAATCCCATCAACTAGAGGTTGCAACTGGGTGGCAGTCGGTCGGCCTATTGTTAGGGGGATCCCAAGGTATGTGATTGATGATGG
Source organism: Triticum aestivum (assembly GCF_018294505.1). Lineage (NCBI taxonomy): Eukaryota > Viridiplantae > Streptophyta > Magnoliopsida > Poales > Poaceae > Triticum > Triticum aestivum. Next base: position 587,513,050 of record NC_057810.1, read on the forward strand.
GGCATCCCAAGTGTGCCAGAGCTGTCATCGCCTCGTCCTTGTTGCATAGCAACAGCGAGGCCGAGCTCTTGGCGTAGTTAACCATCAGGCCGGAGGCGCGGCCGAAGAGCGCCAACACTTCGCGTACGGCGATGATGTCGCCGGGAGTATGACTAGTGAAAGGCAATATAAGAGAAGCTATTCTGTTTTGGCCTCGGTCTCATGATTTCAGTTCGTATATATGTGTGCTGGGTAACATTTTCAACAGAAGCTTTGACATGATTTTTCGTTTTATTTATTTGTGTGTAATCTGTACTTAGTCCTATCTATATATTGCCATCCTAAGGTAAGTATGCTAATAAATAGACATTTTGTGCGTTGCAGGATGATGTAAATTTAAAGATAATGGTTAGAGCTTTCTGCCCCCCACAAGCAGTTAAACACAACCCGTGTTTGGAGTATATCAAACATCTTATTCTCCCCTGGTTTGGAGAATTTGAAGTGGTCCAAGAGCGAAATGGTCTTCACAGGTAAATCTCATTGAACTACAAGCATGACCACTCTTTTTATCTCTGCCTTATGTCGAGTTAGATAATTTATTTTGGTGCCATCATAAAGATATAAGCATTGGAAAATATCATGCAATGCTAGTCTTGCACATTCAGTGATGTGTGGATGGTATTTTCCAACCGGAGTGATCTTTGCAATGGTACTGAGCAAGACACCCATAAAGTACACCTAACCAAATTAGTGCGTGATGAAGTTCCATTTTGTGTTCTGATAAACTGCTTCTTTACAAAGGATACTTACAAACATGGAAATGCTTATTGCTGATTATAAACATGGTGCTCTGGGTGCAGCTGAGGTGAAGTTGGCCCTTGAAAAGGCAATAAACAAAATATTGCAGGTACATTTGTCTTTCTTCACCTGTCCTTTTAAAAACCCTTGTTATTATCTGTTAACTTGTGCCACGATAATGAGCCGGTATTCTGGTTGAGAAACCATACTCTTTTGTTTACCTCTGTCTATAGTTCCTATGGGAAGCAATGTTAATCAAGTGTTTGATTTTTTTTAGCCAAGGGAAGTTACACAACCAAATAACATGTAACATAAAGCATGTCCTACCGATTTTTCCACAAGTAGAATAAAAAATAGTGTTGTTAAACATGGAACCAAGATATAGGAAAAACTGAAAGGGTAATCTTTCAAGTCTAAATGTTGTCTTCTTGATCTGTGAAGCTGGATCCAAGTGTTATTTAAGCTTGCGTTAGTAATTTGGATAACTTGGACATCTATGTGTTCCGATTTTGTTTTCAGTATCTATTGTATCTTGTCCTTGCATTTTTCAAGAGCTTAACTTGTTTTCCTTGATTCAAGTCTGTCCATGAGCACTTCAGAAACAATGCTTATGCCAAAGATCTACGGGAAGCCAACAAGGTGAATTTCTGTTTATTTCATTTGATGTCATATATGGCTGAGTTGTTGAACACTTCCAAGGTCTTTGAGTTGTCGATATGAATTGACTAATTTGAATAATTGAGCTTAAGTCGTTGAACCTTCATTAGGCTATGGTTTCTTCGTCCCTTTTGAAGTATGTGTAACATGAGACCATGTGCAACTGTTTGCTTTGGCTTACTTCTGTTTCAGTTTACATTCTTATTCAAGGATTTAGACATAATGCTTGACTGGTAATTAGATGGTGCTAGTCCTCAGAAACTGTTGGTACTACTGATTGGCTTGTCCATAGGTTTGGAGTACCCGGTTTACAAGTTAAGGGTCTGTTAGTTCGTGCTACTGTGCACTATAAGATTGGGTCCTAGTTACATTGTGCTGGGGTTGGATTCATGATTTATGTACATTTTGGTGTTACTTCTCAGAGTATATAACCAGGTCCAGCGGACTAAAACAATTTTATTTCCTTCAGTAGCTAGAGATTGCGATGGGCATGAATGCTAAAAGTCGTGCTGGCCTAAAGCAAGGCCGTATCTGGGTTTGTGTTTACTTGGATTTGACTTCACAATGTTTGGACTTCACTTAGGCCTCATTTGGTTTCACGGGATCCCAGGGGGATCCCTGGCGTTTCCCCGGGCCGAGAAACCACGGACTAAATTCTCCCTGGGTGATCCACCAGCGCATTTGGAGGCCCAAGAGACAGGGGCAGCCCCGCCCTTTCCCCGGGTGAGGCTTCCACGCCTCGTGAGGTCAGGGAGAAAACCCTTGTTGCTTGGTCTCGTGAACGAGAGGCAGAGGCGACCGGATTGAGAACTCCGCCGTCCAGCGCTCCGCCCTTCATCGTCAGGGCCGGCCCTGAGGGGGGGGGGGCAGGGGGGCGGCCGCCCCGGGCCCCCAAAATCAAGGGGCCCCCACCGAGGTACGTAGGCAGGCTATGGCCTATGTCCGAAAAAAGTTCAAAGGGGCCGGGGCGATGGGCTTTCTTGATGGAAGGCGCGCGCGCGCAAGGAGTACCAGCAGGCCGATAGCCCGAATCCACCTAGCGATCGATTCCGGCTCGATCCATTTCACCTAAAAAAATGAGCGATCACGATCCCTTCCTATTCCACGATTTCCATCTTGCAGCGATTACCTATCCCAGCCCTAGCCGCCGCAGCTGCCGTCGTACTGCTGCGCCCATACTGCTGCTAGTAATTCCTTCCTAATCCAGTTCGCCGGAGCTATTGATTACAATTCTCGGTGGCTCCAACTGAATTGCTCTCCGGCTCTAGCCTCCAGGTTCTTTATAGGCATACGCACTGACACTCATTAGTCATCACAGAGTTGACCATCAGGTATATCACAAATGTATATTATGTATCACGTCCCTTGATGCATAGCCGACACCATTTAGCAACTGACGCAACCATTTCTTTTTCCAGCATTGTGTGTTACAACTGATAATCATGCCGCCCAGAAACAGGACATATCCATCGGCTAGTGATAAAAGAAAAATAAAGAAAGTTGTTGATAAATTGGTACAATCACAGCACGGAGATATATTCACAAATTTCTTAAGAGTAATACTAGTGCTCCCATTGCTTCGATAAACCAAGATGATGAGTTGGTGATGGTTGCCATAGAGAAAGAGAAAGATCAAGCAACTAATGGGGATTCAGAATCAGATCAGTAAGAAGAAAATGTCGACACCAACATCGACAACAACAATGTAAGTGGCTCCGAGAATGTACATAATTCATCACATGCGCAAACACAACATCCTACTGTTGATGAATATCTAGTTTATACTCCCGATACTAATGATCTAGGAAATTGGGACAGTCTTCATAATAAAGCAAGATATATCTTAGTTGAGAAAGGGCCTATGAGAGAGGGAGAACTGGAATACCGTGTAGATGATGTATGAAGACATTTTTCATGTGCTCATTATCATAGGAAATGAAGCAATGGAAAGGAACATGATAGATAATGATTAGTTTATTAAGAAGATGGAATGCATCGACCGAAAGAAGCATTTCGAAGTTGAAATTATTGAAGAGTTTATTGAGGTCAACAATGACTCTAGAGAGGTTAACTGGTTTGGCTCATTATATGCATGGAGAAGAAATCAGTGGATGACATTGACATCAACCCCATCATAAGTGACTTCGCATCGAGGTGTGCTAGAAGAAACTCTTAAGGTACTATATACATAAATCATTTGACGTGCATACTGATTTTATATGCATTTAAGTGTTACTGATAAATATTTCATGTATACATATATTCATATTATTATTACGATGTATATATCAAGGGCCCCGAGTTTTAGTTTCGCCCCGGGCCCCCAAAATCTCAGGACCGGCCCTGTTCATCGTCCAACACTTCACTATCCCCTGGCCCTCCTCCGGCAACTGGAAGCGGCGCACCCCCCATCTCCCTCTACCTCCACGCTCCGCCCCTCTGGCGGGGGCGACAACGACCGAGGTCGTCACCTCTAGATCTCTCTCCGCCGAGCTCCCTTACCTCCGGCAAAGACGATGGCCAGGAGGTCATCCTCCTCTTTCACCAAGGTATCCCCTCCTCCTCTTCTACCCGACTGTTTTTTTTCTCCATGGTGATACCTTTCCTGCCATTCGCGGACATGAGATGAGGAGCTCTGTGCAGATCCAAAAAGCTCCTCTTTGGTCTGCTTCCTTTTGTTTGCAGCTCCTCCTAGCCCCTTGCGTGCTTGATTTGTTCTCATGGAAGATCCCAACAAATTATTATGGAAGAAAAATTGTTGTTCCTTGCCACTATAGACTGAATTGATGATTGGTGTTTTTCTTTCTGCCATCAAAATGACAAGTGGGAGCAGCAAGATTATATAATTATTTATTCATACACTCATACTAGTACGTATATTGTCATAACTTGGAAGAATTAGTGATGGGTAATCGCTGCTAACCTGTGTTCTGGCGAAGTGCCAAAGTGGTAATTACTGTGTCGTTCAGGACATGAACAATTGAGTGTTGAATGCCAGCTTTGTGTAGGTTTCAGTCATCTTCCTACAGGTTTGTTTTTCAGCTAGCTTGCTGTTAACATGTCATTTGTTGGATATTACATTTTTCTATGGCAGATTAAAAATATAGAACTACCTATGATTACTTGGCACATATGTAGCTTCTGTAGTTTCTTCTGCACTCTGTACTACCAGCATTTGATAGGTTGTACCTGGTGTGAAATTCATTGATGTTGATTTACACAAGTTTCATATTCATTGATGTTATTAGAATATCACTATGTTTGTATTTACTCTATTCCTAGGCTTTTACCTAGTGGTTCTCAGATGGTATTATTATTGCTTAGCAATCTGTTCTGTAATATGTGGTAGCTAGTGCATATTCATGCGCTTCCTGAATGTACTATGTGTTCTGAAATTGTTTAGCAAAAATACTATATGCATCCTTTGTGCCATAAACTGGTAAGTATTTAATCAGAATGAGTGGTTAGCTGAAGGGTGGACTAGCATTACAAATACATTCAATCAGAAGTTTCCACTAGCTCATTTTACCAAGCAACGGATCCAAGAGAAGGAGAAGGATTTAGAAGGAAATTACAGGCAGTGAGAGATTCTCGAAAACAGAGTGGCACAAGATGGGATGATACACTTTGCATGATCATTGCTGAACTTGTAATATGGGATAAGCTTATTAAGGTTAGCTCTTTTCTTGATATATTGTTTGTTCACTGCCATTGCTCTTCAAGGCATTGTTTTACTGATCTTAACCATACAATGTTGCTGCATTCAATAGGACCATCCGAGGGTAAAGAAGTTCCATTCGAAGCCATTCATGCTCTTCAAGGCATTGGCTATCCTGCATGAAGGTATGTTTCTTGTATCATGTGTTTCCTAGCCTAGTAGCTAATACACTTCATCTTCTTGTGTTCTTGCTTATGTTCATGCGCTTCTTGCATTTATTATGTGTTCTGATATTGTTTAGCAAAAATAGTATATGCATCCTTTGCTTTCACCTCACAATTATGACCAGTGAAGGACTGGCTAGTACAATAGTTAGATATAAATCCTGCATGATGTCTTCATCTTTGAAGGGACTTAGGGTCCAGTTTGAGGTGTTATTTTTCTTTCTTTCTAGAATAGGAGATAGTAAATTAAAGACAGGTAGTTTACTTAGTTTCAATCTAGGTTATCTTGCAAACAACCAGTGTTAATTATTTCAATTAACTTAAGTAGGACCCCAGTAATCTACTTTGCTTCGAACACACATGGTTGTAAGCAAGTTACGGTAGCACATAGTACATAGGTTGCATTCCCATTGAAGACGCCCCTATTTATTACTTGTTTTTATTGTTGAGACTCCCTTGGACATAACTAATACTAGAAGTGTACGCGCGCTTTGCTGCACCGCTTTTCACTGTGACGTCTTCCTTGTACAAAACCTATTCACTTGTTCTCAAATATTAACTCAACTATTAAAGAGAACTCTGAGGTCGATTCTAATCTTCTTTCTAATTGGCATGGAAGAAATTATGTACTCTTTCCTAATAACAAGCATGAGAATAGTCGACTCCTATTACTGGATGGTGAGTTATCTCTATTCATCCATCGAAGTCCCATCTTCAAGCTTGCTGAAATTTCTTTGCCTCTTCGAGTTTCCTCCCATAGGAGTGGTAGGTTGACTTTGTTCATTCCAATTAAAATCATTCAATCCGACATCGCTTTGCAAAAGATCGAAAAAAAACTATTGATTTTTCAAGAAAAAAATGTTGATTTTCTATCACTACATCGGCTAACAACAATAAAAGCAATCAATGACTCTCAATATCTCACTTGGTCAGGAGCACACAACGCAAAGCAGTGACCACACACAATAGAGCAAACAAATTTGGCTCAATGTCTCCTCTGTGAATAAAATTGCTCCAAAACTGTTTCAATATTTGAGCACATAACAACAGCACATATCAATCAATAGCATCATCTTTCCTCAGTCTTCAGGAGGCACGCAATACACGGCAGCAACAACAACAGGTTGGCAACCTCCCAGCACACATTCAACCCTTGTCTTCAGCGATCCGGCGGCAGCACAAAGGCCAACAACAACACAAGGGACGACTGCCTCTATGTGCGTGCATGAGTTCTAGTAGTACAGCAACCACGGGCCTCCTCACCATGCCGTCCTTCCCCGTGCTCGTCCACGGCGCCACTCCCTGGCTCCCGGTTACTACGCTGTCCACTGTTCACCCAGCCAGGGCCGAATCCCTTCTCCGTCCCCCATTCACCTCGTCGCCGGCGCCGACTCCCTGTGCTGCCGCACGCAGACGCCGTCGCCTTCAGCCCCTCTATAGATTTGGAAAAAATTGGAGAGCTCGGGGCATCCCGAGAGGAAGGGAAGATGAAGAAAGACAAGCCTCCCGCCGAAACCCCCTCCGCAACCGAAGTGAAATAAGACGGTGTCGAACAGCCGCTGGCAGGCGCCGCAACCACACACTCCCTTGAAACTGGCTGGAACATCGGTCCCCGCTCTAGCAGACGGGCCGACCCAAAAAGCCCATATGGCCACCACGAGCACATGCGGGTGGGACCGAACACAGTGCATAAACAGACCATCCCTCTGGCTGCAGGGTCCCACTCGTCCCTCACACCATGATGCACCACATAGCTCTATTTCTAGAGAGCTTGGAGTTTTAAAGGATGTTGATATTTTACATTTTTGGAGCAGGAAGTGTTGCTTCAGGCGATCTCAACTTTATATCAATTCCGCAAGTGCATCTAACAAGTGATGCAATTTCTCCTATGGATTCCTCTATGAATGATGTAAAACCTTTCTCCTCTACCAATCTTGAAGCTGGGATGTCGTCTTCTAATCTGCAAGACCAAGGGCATCAAGAAGAGATGAAGCTGAGCATGCGACATCAGCCAACTCTGAACAAAAGGGAGTGGAGCCGATGAAAAAGAGGAAGCACAGCCAGGTCGCTTTGGCTCTTGAGGACTACATAGATTTTCGAAAGAAGCAAGCTACAATTGGATGAAGAATTAAAGGAATCAAAGCAAGACAACTTTTTTGTTGATATTTGTAGCGATGGGTTGTAGATCTTAGTACCAATGCATGCAAGAGCTTTAAGTATAACCATCCAAGCATAGATATATGTTTCAGTACATATTCAACTTTGTTATCTCGTATAAGTGCTCTCTCTTGTTTAATGAATATAATTTATTTTTTGTTTTTGGATGTAGGTTTGTAATGAAAAAGTGAAGGATTTTCTTTCGTTGCTAATGGAATGGTCTGTCCTATGTGACAAGTATGTCCATAAAAATAGTGGCAATGCCTCAACTTGTTTGTTCGAGGATGAAGGGGAAGACCATGAACCTGGAAAAAGCGAGCTTGTCGTAGAGAAACTTAGCGTGATCTACGATGGTGGCGCTGATAGAAAAAATTGCATATACTTCAAGGTACTCTGCATTTTCATCTTGTTCATTTGTAGTGCTGGTACATTTCCCGTACATGCCATCCTAATATAATTTTTTAATGGGTGCAACGTAATGACCATCGGGCCGAGGATGCCTGGTAGCCCATGGAGAAACTCTGGTTAGTATCTAATTTGGAGTTATTTTTTGAAAAATGTATTTCAAGTGCAATGGGTCCTTCAATGTTCAGCGCTTTCCCACTTAAAATTAAAGAATTTGTTCAAGAAGACCGTAGGCGAAAAATCTTACCATTGCCGGTGAGTGCTTGATATCTTCTTTCTTCTTAATAATTTTGGCTAAACACCAGATTCACTAATGGTATTTAATCGTCATGTCACATTTTAAAGCGTGATGTTGATGGCTCAATCCTTGACAGGGCGGGCCACCGCACAACACATCAACATCACCCTTTAAAATGTGACACGACAATTAAATACCATGTGTTTAGACAAAATTATCAAGAAGAAAGAAGATATCAAGCACTCACCGGTAGTGGTAGGATTTTTCGCCTATGTCCTTCTTGAACAAATTCTTTAATTTTAAGTGGGAAAGCGCTGAACATTGAAGGACTCATTGCACTTGAAATACATTTTTTAAAGAATAATTTCAGATTACATACTAACTAGAGTTTCTCCATGGGCTTCCAAGAATCCTCGACCCGTCATTCCATTGCACCTGTTAAAAAAATTATATTAAGATGACATGTACGGAAAAACAAATGTACCAACATTACAAATCAACAAAAACAGAATGAGGAGTGCCTTGAAGTATATGTGCAATTTTTTCTGTCAGCGCCACCATAGCAAATCGCGCTAAGTTTCTCTACGACAAGCTGCTTTTTCCAGGTTGGTCTTCCCCTTCATCCTCGAATAAACTAGCTGAAGCATCGCCATTATTTTTATGGATGTACTTGTCACATAGGACAGACCATTCCATTAGCAAAGAAAGAAAATCCTCCATTTTTTCATTACAAAACTACGTCCAAAAAACAGAAGATAAATTATATTCATTAATCAAGAGAATTCACTTATATAAGATAACAAAGTTTGAGATGCACTCAGACATACCTCTGTGCTTGGATGGTTATAATTAAAGCTCCCGCATGCATTGGTATTAGGATCTACAGCCAATCGCTACAAATATCAACATATTGTTCTCTATCAGCCAATTGAAGAGCTATCTGTTGCAGAAAAAGCAAAGGCGTTGTGGCTTTTCAAATGCCCAATCTATAAGAGATTTTCATCCCCCTCCCCCTCCCGTGTTGCTCCCGCGAGCGACCGGGGGGGGGGGGGGGGGAACCCTAGCTGCCTCCCCTCAGCCCCCCTCCTCCCCTTCTCCCCTCCTCACCGCTGCCAGGCAGCCGGCGGGCAAAGCCCGCGGGCGTCGGCGGCGGCAGGCGTTACGTCGTGCTAGCGAGGGGCGTGGCGGTAGGGTCACGAGCTCGTGGCGGCGACGTGGTGGGCTTCGCAGGCGTGCGCGCGTCTTGGGCTGGGGCAGCGGCTGGGTCTGGCTCGGCCAGATCCGCGGCTCAGTGGCCTTTGACGGCGCGGGCCATCTCGCCGGCGGGTCGCGGTGCATCTGCTGCGGCTCGCGCGGCTGCCGGTGGCCGATGTGCAAGGCCCGGCGTGGCACCTCCTGTGGTCGTCTCTAGGACGGATTTAACCGTCTCGCCTCTTCTCCCTAGCCTGGTTGCCTCCGGCTCCATCTGTCGAGGCGCTGGCGGCTCCAACGATGGTGGGGGTCTGCTGGTGGTGGTGATTCGTTCCTTTGGGCGGTCGTTGGGGGTGTCAGGTGGCAGGGCGGCGGCTCTGCGGTGGGAGTTGCGGTGTTCGTGAGCGGAGCTCGCAGCTCGGGTGCGGACTGGTGACCTTGGTCGCGTGGGCGGCAGGGTGGCTCGGGCTCGGCGACCCATGGTGATCGGAGATGGAGAGGTATATCGGGGTGAAATCCTTGTCTGACCACGGTCAGACCGACGGTGGCGGCGTCCGAGGGCGTCGTCCCCTTCCTGTAGGCTCCGTCGTGGTCTCTCCTGATTCTCCGTGTTGCTCCGGATGAAAATCTTGATCTTTGGATCGGGTGGTGTCGGCGCTCCTGTGTCGTGCCCTTCTGAAGGCACTACCTTGGAGCTCGCGGTTCGTTGGCGGTCAGCTAGGTTCTTCACGGTGGCTTGTTCTCGGTGGAGGGCTGCGTCATCTTCGTAGTGATGCTTGTTGTACATCCGTTGTCCGCTTCGAGTTGGCTTAGCTGATCTCCGGCACCTTTGTATCTTGCTCTGTGTGTTTGGGTGATGTGTTTGTATGGTTCGGTTGTATGAGGGTCATTGCTTTATATACAAAGCGGGGCGAAAGCCTTTTTCGGTAAGAGATTTTTATCAATACCAAGAACCCAGGCTTAGGCTTTTTTGGTTGAAAGAGGAGATTGCTGCAATTGAGAGATCATAAGGTATCCATCTTTGCCATGTAGTTTCTTATGATATGCTAGCTAGACATCCAATGATTTCTACTAGGCTTTCTTTGCTATACATATACTAGCAGCTAGTGAACTTTGTTAGACACTTGACTGTAACCTTAGTCCAATCAGTTGGCCTAAAGCTAGAACCTGGTCTGTTGGTAGCTATAATTAGAAAGAGGATGCAGATATGGTACCACCAGCTTGCCAAGTGCCTAGCTACTTAATGATGCTATTTCTTTACTTTTTTTTCTCTATTGCTTTGATTATGATATGTTGTTATTCAAGTGAACTTGTAGCAATCTGCTTGACAAATGATTTACTCATCAGGGAAGTAACTTGTCGTAGCAGGAGTGTGTGCCTAATCTTGTTCTTAGTATTAGGTGCATAGGACTAGGTCATGTGATTGGGTTCATGTTAATTTGCACAATGCACCATCAGATTGCACATTTTCAAACATATTGGTTGGGTTCATATTAATTTGCACAATGCACCATCAGATTGCACATTTTCAAACATATTGGTTGGGTTCCTGAACAGTCTTGTGGCAAGCAATGCAGTCTTAATTTTGTTATGCACAGTGCACACATCATATGTTGGTTCATACTGTTCCATGTCAATATGATTGTACTAAGAAATAGTGTAGTCAGACCTTGAATTGATTCTAGCTAACTTACTTCTTTTTGTATTTCAGCCAACATCAAGTTGTGGTACGCAATGTCCATGAGGAGTGGACAAAAAACTTAAGTTGTACTAGTGACCGTCTCCTTGCAGCAACGCATATTGTTCGAAAGTGTCCCTGCCTTGACATGGCAACTTGATAATCCAGAACTTTTTAACCATGACCTTGAGACCGATATTTGAACCATGGTGAAGGGATGGATTAAGTTGTAATATTTTTTAATATTCTATAATTTGCACGAATTCTGAAATTTTGTTATGTGCATGTTGTTTTTGTGGTTGTTTTCCAAAATTATTTGTAGAATTCTTATCTATGAGATCTATTGTCTTATACCTGACAGTATGTGAGGGATTTCCCCCATGTATTCATTTGGGCACCTGGGGCAGGGGAACATCTCCCACGTGGTGGGATTGGTCCCATGAGCACAGGGGTTTATTGCCCTGGTTTTTTTCAGCCCATCAACCAAACAAGCCCTCGTGGATTTGGGTTCGTTGTTTTAACGCGTTAGCATAGTTCTAGGTCCTGTATATTTGAAGCCAGGTCCATTTATGGGTCAAGGAAAAAAGTGATTTCCTAGCTGATTTTCCTTCATAAATTGTGTAATGAAGAAATGTTGTCATGTATCTTTTGATTGCTGGAACACTATTGGAAGCGCTAGATGAAGATTTAGGAGTCATATGGTACCATAGAGCCACAGAACACTATTTGAACATGGTCATGGCAGTTGCTTGAAATCTATGTTAATGTTAAAGAAAGTATATTGCTCTCACAAGTAGGGGTGAGAACAAAGTGGAACGGGCTTCCGGTATGGCTGAATGGACGGCGGGCTTGGGCCACATGCATGTCACAATGAGACCGAGCAACATATGTTGCATCCTGGTGGAGAGCATAAATGTTCCCGCCAAAGTTCCCGCCACGGACATCAGATTTGTTGAGCTCATAAGGAAAAAACACCTAACCAAAGTACTGTCGTGGAAAAAACGCTAACCAAAGTACATTTGGTTTAGCAATAGCTTTGCCATACATCCACTTTCATTTTCTTATGCGATGACAGACTGACAGGACGCTGACCCCAACAGTACCGTGAGAGAAGTAGTGAACTAACCCTCGCTCCAGCGATGGTGGCAAGGCTCGCCTTTGAAGGTGGTGAGCAGATCACCGGGCCGGAGAAATCTCCTCTGGAGTTGCTTTATTTGGAGCATCATCGTGTGGACACATGGCTCGGCTCTGGATTACCAGAAGCTTCCAAGCATATGCTAATTTTGAGGTGCCCGAAAAAATTGGAAGTGTTAGTTGATTTCTGAGACAAGCACAACCTTGAGTGCGAGATATGGAGGCAATGGCTGGCAGCAGGCCCCATGACGAGTGCGAGCCGTGAGCAAGCAGGATCAAGTTAGAGGCTTGACTGCTATGGTCGGAGGTTTTTGATGCTATTGCACAGATGAAGAATAATAAGGCTCCCGGACCGGATGGCTTCCCGACTGAGTTCTATAAGAAGTGCTGGCACATTATTAAGGGGAATTTAATACCTATGTTCCATGATCTATTCTCTGGACAGCTTCAATTATTCCACTTGAATTTTGGGACTATCACACTACTTCCTAAGAAGACGGATGCGGTGAGAATTGAGCAATTCAGGCCGATCTGTCTCCTTAATGTTAGTTTCAAAATTTTCACCAAGGTCGGGACTAACAGACTCACACAAATTGCACATTCTGTAGTGCAACAGTCCCAAACCGCTTTCATGCCGGACAGAAATATCCTTGAAGGGGTGGTAGTCCTGCATGAAACTCTCCATGAAATCCAGTCTAAAAAATTAGATGGAGTGATTTTTAAGGTGGATTTCGAGAAAGCGTATGATAAGGTCAAATGGCCATTTCTCCAACAGTCTTTGCGTATGAAAGGTTTTGATGAAGCTTGGCGCCGACAGGTTGAATCATTTACGCAAAAAGATAGTGTGGGAACTAGAGTTAATAATGACATAGGCCACTACTTCCAGACACATAAAGGCCTAAGACAAAGAGACCCGATGTCCCCTATCTTGTTTAACATTGTGGTGGATATGTTGGCAGTTTTGATAGGAAGGACTAAGGAAAATGGTCAAGTAGGTGGATGGTGCCTCATCTTATTGATGGAGGTGTCTCTATCCTACAGTACGCCGATGATACAATCATCTTTATGGAGCATGATTTGGCTAAGGCGAGAAATATGAAGCTGGTGTTATGCCTATTCGAACAATTGACCGGGCTAAAGATTAACTTTCATAAGAGCGAGCTGTTCTGTTTTGGTAGGGCCAAAGATGAACATGATGCTTATAGGCAGTTGTTTGGATGTGAGTTGGGAGAGCTACCATTCTCATACTTGGGGATTCCTATCCACCATCGTAGGCTGACAAACAGAGAATGGAAGTGCATCGAGGACCGATTTGAGAAGAAAATGAGCTGCTGGAAGGGCAAGCTCATGTCATATGGAGGCCGATTAATCCTAATTAATTCGATGCTCACGAGTATGCCGATGTTTCTTCTATTGTTCTTTGAGGTACCAGTTGGTGTTAGGAAGAGACTGGACTTCTATAGATCGCGGTTCTTTTGGCAGGGTGATGAGCTTAAAAGAAAATATCGGCTTGCTAAGTGGGATATCATCTGTAGACCGAAAGACCAAGAGGGTCTAGGTATTGAGAATCTCGAAATTAAGAATAAATGCCTTCTTAGCAAGTGGCTGTGGAAGCTCTCTTCGGAGAATGATGCTATGTGGGCTCAAATCCTTCGTGGCAAGTACCTTCAGTCAAAAACTTTGTCACAGGTCACAGTACGGCCGACCGACTCGTCCTTCTGGAAGGGTCTCATGAAGGTCAAGCAGGCATTGTTTAATAGGACAAAGTTTGTTATTGGAAACGGCACGAGTACACGTTTCTGGGAGGATACTTGGCTCGGTGACACACCCTTAGCCATCCAATATCCTTCTTTGTACCGCATTGTTCAACGCCGTGAGGTGGTCGTTGCATCGGTCTTTCAATCTACCCCCCTTAATATCCAGTTCAGACGAGTGCTAGCGGGCAATCGTTGGGAAGAATGGCTCCGTCTACTTAGGAGACTGATGGAAGTCCAGCTTTCTCAACAACCCGATGAATTACGCTGAAAGTTGACTAAGTCTGGAGCATTCACGGTTAAATCAATGTATATTGATGTTATTAATTCGAACTCCATTCCTACGTCCAAACATGTTTGGGATGTCAAAGTTCCTTTGAAAATAAAAATGTTTATGTGGTTCGTCCATAAACAAGTAATTTTAACTAAGGATAACTTGATAAAGCGTAATTGGACATGACCTACTAGGTGTAGTTTCTGCGATCGGGATGAGACTATTAAACACCTCTTTTTTGATTGCCCGCTGGCCAAGGTACTTTGGCAGACGGTCCACATTGCTTTTAATATCAAACCCCCGAATTCTGTTAATGCGTTATTTGGGACATGGCTTAATGGGATTGAGCCTAACTTAGCGAGACATATTCGGGTTGGAGTTTGTGCTTTGCTGTGGACTATCTGGAATTGCAGAAACGATTTGGTCTTTAACAGAATATCATGTATACATTTTTTGCAGGTCTTATTCCGGACTACGACACTGATCCGTTCGTGGTCGCTACTCACCCAGACGGAGGCCAGGGGGCATTTGGTTACTGGGTCTTTCCGCTGGGAGATGATAGCTCGGGATATCTTCAACCGGTTTGGATGGCGGTCATGTAATAGGATAGGCATTTAGTATCCCTATCTAGTTCAGCCAGCCGGTTGTGGCATCTTGATTTGGCTAGTTGATGTTTCTAGCCTTTTTTGGCTCTGTGTGAGCTTTTTGTGCTTTCTATGACTTGTGGAGACCTTTGGAACCATGTTGGCACTTCTTTATTTTGATAATAAGATGACCGTATGCATCGTTTTGATGCAGAGGCCGGGGAATCCCCCCTTTTCGAAAAAAAAAGCTAGAGAGCGGGCAGGGGGTTAGAGGTAAGTACGGTAGTGCCGGGAGCGTGGGGGAGGAACAGACTGTGCACGCAATAGGAAGAAGAATAACAGTGCGCTACGAGGGATGTACTCAGATGATGATCTAAAGGTACAAAAAATTGAGTTAGGTTTTTTTAAGTCGCCTAAGGAATATGCGGTCTCAAAACTTCTACCATAGGAGGAAAGCTACAGCTCTGCTTCCCCTATAGAGCTTCCTCTTTTGTTTACATCCTGCTTGTGGTAGTGCTGGAGGCTCCTGCATGATTCCTGACGAGTTAATTTTCATTGTATTATTTCTCTTTTTATTTTCTTTCTCATGGATCGCGTAATGCGTACCGTGCATGTAATGTTTCTTATACTCGAAAGTGTTACTCTAAGCCTGAGGACAAATGACATGAATAGCAAATTCTGAAGAGGAAAAAAGTAGGGTAAAAATTATTTTTTTGGTGGATGAACGTAAACAAGTGTTCTAACATTCTGTAAAATTTCGTCATGAAAAGACATCGATAGTGGTCTGTGCTAAAAACAGAAAAATGAGTGCTCCAAATGTGTGTTTTTGAGTCCAGAACTTTGTTGTACAGGACTCCACAGAGTCTCTTCTAGGTGAATTTTTACAAGATGTTAGAACATATGTTGATGTTCATCCACAAAATAAAAACCAGATTCTTCTTTTAATTTTTGTTCGAAATTTACTGTTCCTGCGAGTGTATATGAGCATTGAGCTTGGGGGCAGATAATCTTGCTTCCCAGCTAGTACAGTGTTGTACCGTCCGTGTTCCTGAGGCAACCAACTTTGAGTACATATCGGTATCCTGACAATTTTCTCCCGGTCAGCTCGTCCCGGTGCGTACGTGTTGCAACCTCCCTGCCGTGGGTTGGTGGGATAGGCACATTGCTCACGGCAGAGACGAAGCGACCGACTCACCGAAAGCTACGTGCGTCGACTGACGAAGAAGAATGTGCACTGCTCTTAACTGAACTGTTTCAAGCTCGTGAGAATGCGTGCATATGCATGCGTGAACGAAGGTGGCAGTGCGAGAAACCGCGTGCACTTCAAAGTTTGAACTGGTACTTGTCAAATTAACCGGCAGGTCACACACGTACGTAAAAGCCATGGAACTTTCGTAGTTAATTAGTTGGTCCTGCCATGCATGGGCACGGCACGATCGAGCTTCTCCCGGTATAAATAACCGACCAAATCTCCCAACATAAACTCACAGCTTGTCTGCTCGCAGCAGAAGAGAGACAACACCGTGAGCTTAATTAGTTGATCCGAAAGTTAGTACGACCACATCTCACCATGTCCAAGAAGGTTTTGGTGGCCATGGTCTTGGTTCTCATGGCCATGTCCGGCTCGTGGACCCGGGCGGCAGCGAGGCCACTGCCAGGTGGCGGGTTGCACGCCGAGGAGCCCCCCTCTGCCGGCCCCGTCCGCAGTGTGATGCCTGGACCGGCGTCGCAATGGCGACAGCACATGCTTCTGTCGTTGGAGAAGAAGACGGGGGCAGGCCTATCCATAGTTGCCATGTTTCCGGTACGGTGGGAACGAGAAACGGGAACGAGGGACGAGAGTCGGTGGTTGAAAAAAATAAGATACAACGAAGGTATACATCTCTCGAACGAATTTTTTATAGCGGGAACGCGATCCAATCCATTTGGATACGATGAACCCGGTACGGTACCATGGATCGAGGAACGCAGTTCCTGAAGAACGACGACTCCCTGACGTTCAGCATTCCTTGCTGTTAATGGATCCCTTGCAATTAATGGACTGGAGGAAAAACGAGGAGTCCTTGAGAAAAGAAACGACGGCGTGAGTAAATTATGCCTCGCGTTTTGGCTGTTGGATCCTGGAACCTGAATCGAGGAGCAGGCTGCGGGGACGCCGAATCTTCATCAAATCGTACCGAATCCGACCTCGTTCCCGAATCCGATTCCGGATCGATGAATCGGGATCGAGGGACGGCCTACCGTTCCCCGTTTCCGGCTACTATGGGCCTATCTTGTGGCACCAATGATAAGAATAACTCACCTTGCCCCCCGTAGAGATGAATGCACACCTTACAGCAAATTCTTGTGTCTTTGCATGGAGCCAAACCTGAAGCTATATTCGATTCGTAGTGATGTAACGTGATGATCGATCGTTAGGGTTCAGAAGTCTCTGTTTGTTAATTTCTTACAAAATCATGTATTTTCTCTTTAATGTTAATTGGAGTTGAACTTGAGGATATGTGCTAGTAATCATGTCCTTTGATCAACGTACTTGTTTGCAATGATCAAACAGACATTGGTAGGATATTTAAATGTAACGAAATGAAAATGTTATTTATTCCCAGAAAAGAAAATCTCTCTCTCTCTCTCTCTCTCTCTCTCTCTCTCTCTCTCTCTCTCTCATACTGTTAGACAACTGAACTCGTGAGCGGTGTCTAAAATTTACCCGGAAATTTGCAAGGGCACGCATCTGCTCGGCTGTGCCCTGCTGCATGATTGTCTCGTGATCCGCAAGCTCGTTCGGTTCCCCGCAATTCTCTGCACACTTTAAATTTTAGTTTATGAAGCTTATTTAATTTATAATTCGTTCCTATGAAGTTTCAGCTGGTGAAACTTAGTAAGGTTTAAAAACTTATTAAAACATATTCAAAAGTGGTCTTGAAAAAACATAAATTCGACTTTTGGTTCAAAATATATAATGGATTCAAATTGGAAAGTCCAAAGAAAAAACATGAGCCATGGGGTGTGTGCCCCCACGCATGCATGCCACAGATCACCTCACAAAATTTACATTCCATTTGACCAACAAGATATATCATATATGGTATCTCACAGAAATATACAATTTAAAACACCTTTCTCATGGCCATGTTCGGCTCATGGACCCGGGCGGCAGCGATGCCACTGCCAGGTGACAGGTTGCACGCCAAGGAGCCCGCCTCTGCCGGCCCCGTCCGCAGTCCGCAGTGTGCTGCCTGGACCGACATCCCAATGGCGAGGGCGCATGCTTCTATCCTTGGAAAAGAAGACGGGGGCAGGCGCATCTTGTGAAACCCATGATAAGAATAACGTACATTGCCCCCCGTAGAGATGAATACACACCTTACAACAAATTCTCGTGTATTTGCATGGAGCCAAACCTGAAGCTATATTCGATTCATAGTGATGTAACATGATGATCGATCGTTAGGGTCCAGAAGTCTCTGTTTGTTAATCTCTTACAAAATCATGTATTTTCCCTTTAATTTTAGTTGGAGTCTGAACTTAAGGATATGTTGCAATGATCATGTTCGAAAAAATAGTGGTGGCCTAGATTGAAATTTGTGCGCTCTCAATTTAGATTGTGACTAACCATTTCTCTACTAGTGAAACCAAAAGACCTAGAAAGAGCTTTAAGTGTTTTCCTTCTGTTTGGTTGGATTGTAGATATCCTGAAGAGATAAAGATGTTTTCTCCTGCGACCCCCTCTACCTTTTTTTTGTTAGAGACATCAACTTCTTGACCTTGTGCGATCCGATCACGTGCTAATTTCCATATTTTTTCGACAGTTCTAATATTTGTATGCAAAAGGTTAACAATAAGCTTTTTGTCCTTTTTTCTCAATTTCTTCATCTTTGCTCAGTGCTTTCAAAGCAATATAAGCAGCAAATATGTGCTCATCTGGCAAGTCTCTTCTTATTGTCTGCTGAAGCACTAGTAGAAAAAGGACCTAACATGAGACACATTAGTGCCGGTTTGATTTTGAGCCGACACTAATGTGTCCATTAGTGCCGGTTCCAATGGCTAGCCGGCCGTTCTCATTAGTACCGGTTCGTGGAGAACCTTTAGCACCGGTTCGTGCCACGAACCGGTACTAAAGAGAGAGGTGGCAGGGTGTTGTCAGTCTGGGGCCCCTCCAGCACCTTTAGTACCGGTTCGTGACATGAACCGGTAACTAAAGGTCGACGTACATAAACCCTTCGTCCACCCGAGCCACTCTGTTCTTCTCCTTTCCCCTCACTTCCTCTGTTCTTCCCCTCTCTTCCTCGAGCTCCTCACAAATTTTGCCCAAAATTTGTCAAGATTTGAAGGCCCCCATCCATTCAAATGATGACGAAGGTTAGCAAGTTTGTCCTTTCAACTCTCATTGCTAGATTAGCTCTTGCAATGCTTTGTATAGTGATTAATTTGGGAGGAATTATATTTGCTAGTATTTGATTTATATGCAATTTGAGGTCAAAAATAACACTTAGTTTGCAAATGTAGGTGTGGTTTACTTAGTGCCTTCTAAATCTTCGTCGTAACCACCGTCGATCGCCCGCACCGTCCCGCCGCTGGCACCACCTTGTGGTGAGGATCTTGTTTAATGTTTTACATTACCAAATTGATGTTTGTGTGATTTGGATATGTAGTTACTCGTATAATTATCTTACCCGTACGTTGTTTGTTATACATAGTGCCATGCTTTTGATATCTGTCCCCGTCGGGCCTCATCCTTATTATGATTCGGATGTGGTATATTCTCTTTTAAAACTAGTTGTTGCATTTCGTGTTTATGACAAATTATGCCCATCAAGTTGACATAGATATTTTTATCTAGGAGGTATGTGAACCGGAAATTCCAACCGACCCTATTGTCCGGAGGTTAAATTTAGATGAAAGAGAAAACGAGTATTTGAAAGAAAAATTGAAAAGAATTTAGGGGGAGAAGATGGAATTGGAGTTGCATGTTGCTGATGTCGTCGATGATCACAAGATCAAGATGGAGAAAATGAGGTTGAAGATTAGAAAGATTAGAAAATATGCCATTGATAGTGTGGCTTGGTATCATTATGCTGTTGGATCAATTGTTACCTTAGTTGCGGTCTTCATCGCATTTGTTGTTGCATTTAAATTCTTTAGCTAGAGAGTTATTTGTATGTTGCATTTAATTAAGTGTTGTATATGAACTTTATGTATGAACTTGTATTAATTTGGTCTATTCGGTGTTGTGTAATGAAGATGAGCCGACAATGGATGTATGATGACCGATGCTCTCCCGAGTTTATTAATGGCGTGTATACTTTTCTGCGAGCCGTTGAGGCAAACAAGCGGGCGGATGGTTTTATGCCTTGTCCATGTGCTGGCTGTAAGAATGGTCACAGTTACTCTACGTCAAAAACCATTCACGTCCACCTATTTAAGTCCGGTTTCATGCCCCACTATAATGTTTGGACCAAGCACGGAGAAATAGGGGTTATGATGGAAGACAATGAAGAAGAAGAGGACGATGACGGCTATCCTGGCCATGGGTTCCCTCAATACGATGATTCAACAATAGGGGAAGAAGCTGAGCCGGCAATGCGGGAAGAAGCTGAAGAAGAGGCATCCGATGAGCCCGCTGATGATCTAGGTCGGGCCATTACCGATGCAAAGAGAAACTACGCAAGTGATCTGGAGAGGACGAAGTTGCAGCGCATGTTAGAGGATCACAAGAAATTATTGTACCCGAATTGTGAAGCTGACAAAAAAAGTTGGGCACCACACTTGAATTGCTGCAATGGAAGGTAGAGAATGGTGTATCTGACAAGGGATTTGGAAAGTTGCTGGTAATAATAAAGAATATGCTTCCAAAGGACAACGAATTGCCCGAGAGTATGTATGAAGCAAAGAAGGTTGTCTGCCCTCTAGGGTTAGAGGTGCAAAAGATACATGCATGCCCTAATGACTGCATCCTCTACCGCGGTGAGTACGAGTATTTGAACGCTTGCCCGGTATGCAGTGCATTGCGTTATAAGATCAGTCGCGATGACCCTGGTGATGTTGAGGGTGAGCGCCCCAGGAAGAAGATTCCTGCCAAGGTGATGTGGTATACTCCTATAATACCACGGTTGAAACGTTTGTTCCAAAACAAAGAGCATGCGAAGGCGATGCGGTGGCACGCAGAAGACCGTAAGAAAGACGGAAAGTTGAGAGTACCCGCTGACGGTTCGCAGTGGAGAAAAATCGAGGGAAAGTACTGGGAGGAGTGTGCAGGTGACCCAAGGAATGTATGGTTTGGTCTAAGCGCAGATGGCATTAACCCTTTTGGGGAGCAGAGCAGCAACCATAGCACGTGGCCTGTGACTCTATGTTTGTATAACCTTCCTCCTTGGTTGTGCATGCAGCGGAAGTTCATTATGATGCCAGTGCTCATCCAAGGCCATAAGAAACCCGGCAACGACATTGATGTGTACCTAAGGCCATTAGTTGAAGAACTATTACAGCTGTGGAATGGAACAGGTGTACGTGCGTGGGATGAGCACGGACAGGAAGAATTTGACCTAAAGGCATTACTGTTCGTGACCATCAATGATTGGCCTGCTCTCAGGAACCTTTCAGGACAGACAAACAAGGGATACCGCGGATGCACGCACTGTTTGGATGATACCGACAGTATATATTTGGATAGTTGTAGGAAGAATGTGTACCTGGGACATCGTCGATTTCTTCCGAGAAGGCATCCCGTAAGAAAGAAAGGCAAGCATTTCAAAGGTGAGGCGGATCACCGGACGAAGCCTCGCCACCGTACTGGTGCTGATGTACATGATATGGTCAAGGATTTGAAGCTAATCTTTGGAAAGGGTCCTGGCGGACAACCTGTTCCGAAGGACGCTGACGGACGCGCACCCATGTGGAAGAAGAAATCTATATTTTGGGACCTGCCATATTGGAAAGACCTAGAGGTCCGCTCCGCAATCGACGTGATGCATGTGATGAAGAATCTTTGCGTGACCCTGCTTGGCTTTTTGGGCGTGTATGGGAAGACAAAAGATACACCAGAGGGACGGGAGGACCAGCAACGTATGCACGGAAAAGACGGCACACATCAAGGTCAGGCCAGCTACGCTCTTACCAAAGAAGAGAAGGAAATCTTCTTTGAATGCCTGCTCAGCATGAAGGTACCGTCTGGCTTCTCGTCGAATATAAAGGGAATAATAAATATGGCAGAGAAAAAGTTCCAGAACCTAAAGTCTCATGACTGCCACGTGATTATGACGCAACTCCTTCCGGTTGCATTGAGGGGGCTTCTACCGGAAAACGTTCGATTAGCCATTGTGAAGCTATGTGCATTCCTCAATGCAATCTCTCAGAAGGTAATCGATCCAGAAATCATACCAAGGTTACAGAATGTTTTGGTGCAATGTCTTATCAGTTTTGAGTTAGTGTTCCCACCATCCTTCTTCAACATCATGACGCACGTCCTAGTTCACCTTTGCAAAGAGATTAACGTTTTGGGTCCTGTATTTCTACACAATATGTTCCCCTTTGAAAGGTTCATGGGAGTCTTGAAGAAATATGTTCATAACCGTGCTAGGCCAGAAGGAAGCATCTCGAAGGGCCATGAAAATGAGGAGGTCATTGAGTTTTGTATTGACTTTATTCCTGACCTTAAGCCGATTGGTGTTCCTGAATCGCGACATAAGGGCAAACTGGAAGGAAAAGGCATGCTAGGAGGGCATCAAATAATATGTATGGACGGGCATTCTCTCACTGAAGCACACTACACAATTCTACAGAATTCCGCCTTGGTGGCTCCGTATATGAAGGAACACAAGAATTTTCTATAGTCCAAGCACCCGGAGAAGTCTGACGACTGGATTACACGCGAACAAACGAGGACTTTCGCCGGTTGGTTGCAGAAGCGTGCCCTGAATGATGGCGATATTCAAAATGACCTATACTCGCTGTCCCAGTTACCATCTTCGAATATAATGACTTTCAAAGGGTACCAGATAAATGAGAGTACATTTTACATGATCGCCCAAGATAAGAAGAGCACCAACCAAAACAGTGGTGTCCGCTTTGATGCAACAATCAACACTGGAAAGGAAACATATTATGGTTACATAGAGGACATATGGGAACTTAACTATGGATCAGGTGATTTGAAGGTCCCTTTGTTTCGGTGCAAATGGGTCAATATGACACGAGGCGGGGTAACGGAAGACCCGCAGTACGGAATGACGATAGTGGATCTCAACAATCTTGCGTATGCAGACGAACCATTCGTCCTAGCCAATGATGTGGCGCAGGTTTTTTATGTGAAAGACATGTCTACCAGGCCGAGAAAAAGAAAATATAAGGAAGCGAATGGATCATACGACGAGCCAAAGTGCCACATAGTTCTTTCAGGAAAAAGAAATACCGTGGGAGTGGATGACAAGACAGACATGTCAGAAAATTATGAAAAGTTTGATGAAATTGGTCCATTCACAGTGAATATTGACCCGAGCATCCAGTTAAATGATGAAGATTTTCCATGGCTACGGTGCAAAGGGACACACGCGAAGAAAAAGTTTCACACCCAAAGATCTGGGATGTGATCGGCTTCACTATCATCACTTTCTTCTGTGTTTCACACCCAGGAGGGAATGTCTGTAATAGTTAGGGTAGTTAATTATGTGTTTTGGCATTTGAAACGCGAAGAAATTTTATGTGCAACCAAATTCTTTTCATGCATTTACTGATTTTTTCCAGCTAAATGACCCTGAAATTGAAAAGCATTTCAAATGAACTCAGAAAAGGTTGAAAGTTGGCATGATATCGTAATTTCGTACAAATAGCATGTGCAAAAAACTAGAGAGGGTTACGGCAAAAACTGGATACACTTCGTGTACAAAATGGACAATCTCTTTCGAAGTATCAGGGTTTCCGACGAAAACTGAACTGTTACAAAGGCATTTCATTTTTTAAATAACTAAGCATTACCAAATTGAATATAATGATAAAACACACTAATATTAAACATAAGAAAAAAGAATCACAAAAAAAACTTTTTTCAAAGTTAAGTTATTCACAAACTAGTGATTCACACAAATTTCAAATAATTCAAAATTTAAACTATTCAAATTTGAAAACTACCGACACTAACAGAAAGTTTGTAATTTTTTGTACCTAAAGCAAAAATATTCACAAAGAAACTCTAAATACAGCAAAAAACAATTCAGAAATAAATAAAACAAAAATAAATAAAGCAAAAAAATTAAGAAAATAAAAAAGCCCACCTACTGGGCCAAAGCGGCCTGCATACGACTAGGAACACAACCTTTAGTTGGGCCAGGATGCAGGCCCGCAAAGGCCCAGTAGGCCCACAGGGCAGAAGAGAACAAGTAGGCCCAGTAGGCCTGATTAGGAGAGGAGCTCGAGAGAGCTACCGCACTGGAGCTTATAAACCAGTGCAGTAGCCCCTCGGCTAGCGAGGTGGGACTAAACTTGCGCACCGCCTGGAGCCAGCGCACCCCCTTTACTACCGGGTGGTGGCTCCAACCGGTACTAAAGGGGGCCTTTAGTACCGGTTGGAGCCACCACCCGGTACTAAAGGGGGTGCGCTTCCCACCGCTTGGCCTGGCCAAAACAGACCTTTAGTACCGGTTGGTGGCTCCAACTGGTACTAAAGGTCCATCATATATATACAACACTTGAAAAAAATTCAGTTTCCCTCAGTCTCTTCCCTCTGTTTTCTCCCTCCGTCGTGCCGCCCTGCCCCGATCGACGCCGTCCCCGTCGACATCCCCGCCCCCGCCCCTCGTCGCCGACCCCGGCCGTCCCCGCCCCTCATCGCCGCCCTCGTCAACGTCGCCGCCCCGGCCGTCCCCGTCCCCGTCGTCCCCGTCACCGCGTCCCGGCCGCCCCATCGCCGCGCCGCACCGCGCCCCGTCGTCACCACCCTGTCCCGTCGCCCCGGCCGCCCCGCCCCGTTGTCGCCGCCTCGTCCCGTCGCCCCGTCGTCGCCGCCCCGTCGTCGCCTCGCCGGTGAGCTCGCCCCGACCACCATGTCCCACACACACACACACACTACACACACACACACCACACACACACACACATTAGTTTGTTTGTTATATTTTTTTTCTGTTTTTTAGTTATAGAAATGTTAGAAATTATTCTGTTTTTTAGTTATATAAATATTAGAAATGTTAGTTATATAGAAATGTTATAAATGTTTTCTGTTTTTTAGTTATAGAAATATTTATAGAAATGTTAGCAATTTTTCTGTTTTTTAGTTATATAAATATTAGAATTGTTATAGAAATGTTAGTTATATAATTAGGAAATTTTAGAATTAGTTTTAGTTAGATGAATTAGATTAATGTCAAATTATTAGAATTTGCATATATATAGAATTTTAGTTACCACAATCCAATTATTACCCGTCGTCGACCCTGATCTTCTTTGGTGGCGTTCGCGTGGGCCACATTCGGTGCAGAGGCAGCCGGCCCCGCCGGAGGTGGTGCATCGCCGTGTCAGGGAGGAAGATGAGCACGTCCATCGCTACATGGCTGCTATGGACGACGTCAGGTTCTCCACTACTTGGCGGGTTCTTTGGGAAGATTGCCGGAGATACGATCCCGTGATGGTTCCTTCTCTTTGAGTGTGCACCGTCCGTGCCCCAGGAACCGCGAGTGGTGCCCTAGATTCTTTTGTAGTACTCTATCTTTATTAGGTACCTAGCCAGTGATGTATTCGATATATAATATTCGAGACGATGTATTCGAGATTATATATATTAAGACGATGATGTATTAGAGATTATATATTCGAGACGATGTATTCGAGATTCAGTTTTTCCTTATTGATTAATTGCATCCATGCATTGTAATTTGAATACTAAATTGTTTTATATTTCTTCTGTATTAATTAGTAAAGTAAAAGCTATGGCGGACAATACCGGCAGAGAGAGAGAAGAGGAATTGTTCGACATCATATGCATCCCTCACATGCTAGATGATCTGAATGAAGATGACGGCTCCCAATATCCGAACAATACCGGAGACGGTGATGAAAAGATATTTGATCTCGACGACCGAGCTGATGAAGTCATGAACTATGATTATGATGACACAGACAATGTTTGTGATGACACAGACAATGCTGATCTTCAAATAACAAAGACTACCGGCGAGGTATATTTATATAAGCATGCATCCTGGTGATCATCACATATTTTTTATTGAAGATATATTAACGAATCGATCTTTCTTCTTTCAGCCCTCCGGATCGAGCAAATCTGCTTCTACAGACAGCAAGACAAAGCGAGGCCCGGGCAGATTGTTGAAGGATGGTGTAAAGTACAACATCGAATCCACCAAACTTAGTGGCAAACCCCTCACGCCTAAGAACATTGCGGACAAGTGGACTCGTCAGTGCGGAGTTCTTGTGAAGGAAAAACTCCCAATCTCCATTCAAGAATGGAAAGAGCCAAAGACTAAACGTCCAGGTGTTACTTGGGTCGACAACAGAGCCAAAAAAGACCTGGTGAAATCTTTGATGGAACATTTCACCCTACCAGATCATTTCACTAAAGCAGATGTGGAGAAAGTCAAGGCCGCTGCTCTTAAGAAGATGGCAATTGCATTCAACACCCATAAGAAAACTTTATGGGCCAACTACCTCGCTAATGAAAGGAAGACACCAGATTTCAAGGGAACACTGGAGAAGCAAAGAAAACACTGGGACGATTTCGTGACCTTCAAGGATTCAGAATTATCTAAGGAACGGTCGATGAAAAACAAGGCAAATGCCGCAAGAAAGACGCAGTTCCATAGGCTGGGTCTAGGTGGCTACGCGGTGGGATTGCCTAAGTGGGATAAGTCTGAGCAAGAGATGGAGGGTGCAGGGGTCACTCTGATTACTAGGAGCTGGCCCCCCAAGTGCAGAACTTGGTTCTATGCGCATGGGGGGCGTTGGACCCGAAGACAGGCCTGGTTTCGAAGAAGGCAAGTCTAAAAGGAGCCGAACAAAAGATACTTGACGTAATAGAAGAAGCTCGAGCGGGGGTGTTCATGCCCAACAGAGAGAACGACGAGCTTACGCGTGCCCTGGGAAATCCTGAACACCCGGGAAGAACATGAGGCATGGGCGTTATTCCCTGGTATGAGGGCTTTTCGGACTGGAATGACGACTACAGGTCCCGTGCAAGAAAGAAGATGGAGGAGGAGAAGAAGAGGAAGCTGGAGGAGGAGTAGAGGAAGCAGGACGCAGAACGCAGAACGCCTTCAAGGCCTAGAAGCAAGGCACGCAGACCTGGCACTCAAATTCCAGTAGCAGCAGCAGCAGCAGATCGACTCAGTTAGCCAGGAAAGGGGGTCTTAGCAGCGGCAACAGCAAGCGGATGATCGTCCAACATTGGATAGCACCATCCCATCCATGCCGAGAAGCAGCGTTGGTTCTACCCCGGGTGACACACTGCTGGATACATACCCTGTGGATGACATCATAGAGAACACTAACTGTGAGATACACTCCAAAATGAAGAACATATCCATGAAGGTGGCGGACGGCGTTGCTTTTCCAGTTACCCCCGAAGCAACCTACCATTGTATCCCGATTACAAAGGGCCATGCTCGTGTCATGGTTGATGAAGTGGTGGACCCATATTCAGGGCTAACGCTTGACATTCCTGGAGGTGAAGACGAGCGCAGACTGGGAGAGGCCATACATCGTATCATCCTATGGAGAAAGGATTGCATCATCTTTTGAAGTCCACCGACACCGCGTCGTTTGCCGACTCCTCCTCGAAGTCCACCACCGAGTCAGCAGACTCCCGCTCCTCCAAGTCCATGAACGCGTGAGATGACTCCTCCTCGAAGTCCGCCACCTCCTCCAAGTCCCCGAACACGTGAGCCGACTCCTCCAGTTTCAAGTCCGGCACAGCGTCATGCCACTTCTCCGGTTTCAAGTCCGGCACCGTATCAGGCCACACCTCCTGCTTCAAGTCCGGCACATCGTCAGGCCACTTCTCCTGGTCCAACTCCACGTCAGCCGTCTCCGCTGTCTCAGCAATCGCAGAAGAGACATGCCGCAGCTTTGGTGCATAGCGGTACGAGTCGAAGTAGTTCAGGAAGTACAGGCGGAGACAAGCGATATAAATATGGTCCAAGCCTCGCTCCTCTTCCTCAGAGGCCTTACGACATGACTAAGGAGCAAAACTCAGCCATAGTGCAAGCCCAAGTGGACGCCCATTTTGGACCGAAACCGACACCGCCACCAAAGGAGAAAGTGCCTGAGAAAGTAATTGACCACTTCATTCATATGGCTAGAGAACCAGCTCCCAAGCCTGTTGACTCGGACTATGAGCGCCAAATCAGGAAACTACATCGAGAACGGCTAAAGAAGGAAGCGAGCTCGAGCTCGAGCCAACAAGCAGCTGGCAAAAAATGCGGGAAAACCGTTCCCCAGTTGGGAGAACAGGCGGCCTAAGCGACCCCCCCCCCCGCTTGTTGTGCCAACAACACATGAGAGGAGTAGTACATGCGCCAAATATTATTATGGGCAAACCGTTAGCGTTCCCCAGCATGGCGATGTGGTAATAACGGAGGGTCATATAATGCAGGCTCAAATGCTCAATATCTCTGTTGGACAACTCCTCGAAATCGAGCCCATGCCTACGCTTAGAGAATCGGAAATAGCATGAAAATATGTCCGGGGCCAACCTTTGGTCCATCAAGACAAGGTCAAGGACCTCCCAACGAGAATGTATCAATTGCATCAATGGTACATGAACATTACCAAGATTTCCGATCGAGAGTCCCTCATGGTGAATGTCAAGCATAAGCATTATTACCATGAGAAAGCTCTGGCCATTGAGTATCCAGAACTATTTCAGTTATACAATCAAGACGCACTCGACAAGTCTATCGTCAGTTGCTATTGTCTGTAAGTGATTTCTTTCTGTAATTTAAGTCTCAAGCTAGTTATGTAGTGATAATTTTGAGCAATCATTACATGCAATTATCCTCACTATATTCTTTTTCTGTGGTATTATATGCAGGATGAAGATGTATGAAATGAAAAAAGCTGGACGCTATGGCGTTGGGTTCATTGACCCAAATACCATTAATGAGGACATATGGCAGATTGAATATTGTCAAGATGCTGTAGAGGAAAGCATGCTAGAGTTCTTGAAGCGCCTCAATAGCAATGAAGATATACTACTTCCTTACAACTTCCCGTGAGTCACACTGTCTTGTACTACAAATTCTGTTTTTTTCTTACTAGCTAGCTAGATGTTAGTAATTAAGACATGCAAACGTGTGCGTATGCAGTTGGCACTGGGTCTTGTTAGACATTAAAGTTGAGGAAGGAAAAGTTAAATTACTGGACTCACTAACTAAAGAAGATAAAGACTACACCATCGTGAAGGGGATAGTCAACATGTAATTTCAATCATTATTAACTATATCTCGGCCTATTAATTATTAGTTCGTCATTTCCTGATATGAACTATTTAATAACCCCTTTATTATTTTTCTTTGCCGGCGGGCAGCGCATGGGCAAAGTTCATTAAGGTGACTCCAGGCAAGTGGGCAAAAAAGTTGTTTTGGCATCGACCCAAGGTAAGTAATTAAGTAGTACTAGCTAGCTACCATCTCTTTAATTCTTGTTTTAATATCATTAATTAATTATCATGCTTGATTAATCATTATCTGATTCAATTCCATTCTCGTAAAGGCCCTGAAGCAGGCGCCGGGGAATAATCTGTGTGCATTCTACGTCTACGAGAGCATTCGCATGATGACGTGCAAAAGGAGCAGATCTGATAGACAGGACTGGGTACGTTTGTCAGAACACTATTCGCACCATTATTGATATCTAGTCACACAACTAACACACATGCATATTGATCTCCTTCTTAACAGTTCAGATCGGTGCGGGATAAGCTCCTACCATCGGACCGCATACTAGCACTTCAAGAGGAAATAGCCGGATTTTTACTCGACCAGGTCATAGATCCCAAAGGAGAATACTATTACCCGTTACCGCCCCCATGAGCCACTTGTCATCGTGCTCCGGAGGCACCAAAGGCAACATATGTAGGAGAAATTGTATATGTATATACATGTGTATGTGTGAATAATTAATGGTGTTGGTTTGTGAGACATTCGATGATATATATATATGTATATATATATGCGGTTCTACATACGAGAAAATCTATTTATATATATGCATAACGTGTACAATTTGTAGTATCTGAAATACCAGCAAACAAAAAAAATTAAATGGAAAATAAATCACCCCCCCCCCTAAATATTTAGTACCGGTTGGTGTTACCAACCGGTACTAATGCCCTACACGCACCCGGGCCTGGCTCGTGCCACATGGTGGCACTTTAGTGCCGGTTCGTGACGAACCGGTACTAAAGGGGGGGGGGCTTTAGTCCCCACTCTTTAGTGCCGGTTGGTGAACCGGCACTAAAGGCCGTTACAAACCGGCACTAAAGGCCGGTTCTGCACTAGTGAAGACCTGCAAAGGAGCAAAACATAAGTTTCTTTACTGTAAAATTTGTGCAATATTGTTGGAGTATTTTTCTTCCAATGTTAGTATTGTCGGAGTAATTCAATGTTGGCTGAACTGAAAATTGTTGGAGTATGTACTCTAATGTTACTCCTGTTCATGGATATTATTGGAGTAACTGAACTGTTTGATGGGTATTTTGTTAACTAAACTATTTGTTGCATATTGTGTTAACTGGACTGTTTGCTGAACTTTCAAACTTGTACTCCTGTTCAATATACTCATGTTTGTTACTGCAAGAATAGGTCATGGACATTGTGTTAACTGAACAAGATTGAGTAACTTGATCATGAACTGAACAGAACAAGAGTAACTAAACATGAGTAACTTGATCATGAACTGAGCAGGACAGGAGTAACTGAACAGGAGGAACTAAACATGAGTAACTTGATCATGACATTGTGTTTACTCCTGTTCAATATTGTTGAATATTGTGTTAACTGAACAAGAGTAAATTGATCACGGATCATGATCGTTGTGTTAAATTGATCAGTGTGTAACTCATGTTCAATATTGTTGAATATTGTGTTAACTGAACAAGAGTAAATTGATCACGGATCATGATCATTGTGTTAACTTGATCAGTGTGTAACTCATGTTCAATATTGCTGAATATTGTGTTAACTGAACATAAGTAACTTGATCATGAACAGATCATGATCATTGTGTTAACTTGATCAATGTGTTAACTCCTGTTCAATATTGCCGAATATTGTGTTAACTGAACATGGGTAACTTGCTGAATATTGTAGTTCTTGCAAGATCATGAATAGATCATGATCATCAACTATTCTGTTCTGAATATCAAAATGTACTCCAGTTCATAATATTGCAGTTGTTAATCATGAATAGATCATGAACTGCAAGGACATTTTGGGATATATCAAAATGTGCACTCATGTTCTGTTCTGAATATATTCCCAAAATGCTTTGTTCTCTTCTGAATATCAAAATGCATTCAAAATGTTTAAATGTTTAAATTAATAGTTACCTCCTTCTTGACCATGATCTTAATTTGCTTGCTGATCAAATTTCCATCATCCTCCTCTGCGTGATCTTGCAAATTGACTCCAGCATCCTCCTCTTGTGGAGGACTGCAGTTGAGATTTGGGTATCATCCTGCCCTCCTCTGCTTGCTCATAAAAATCTCCAGCATCATCCCCTGCATGATCCTACGACCTGAAGGCAGAGGCGGAGGGCGGCCTACGACCTGGGGTGCGATGACGGAGCTGCGGCCTGCAAGTCGAGCTTTAGGAAGATGGAGCTCGGGAGCTGCATGATCTAATTCTGGTGCGTGCGTGCGGGCGGGCGGGCGGCGGGCGGGCGTGTGTGTGTGTAATTTAAATGTCAGAGGATGTGGATGCTAAATGGAAGTTGTTCTAATTTGTATACCTATCGACATGAATTTCGCAAGGGAGTATAAGAGACGGTTATGTTCATCCATTAGGAAGGCCATGAATTTTCATGTACTCCCTCCGTTTTTTTAGTTTGCATATAAGATTTGGTCAACATCAAACTTTATAAAGTTTGACCAACTTTATTGAAAAAATATCAATATCTACAATACTAAAGCTATATGATATGAAATTAATTTCATGATGCATCTAACAATATTGATTTCATATATTGTAAATCTAGATATTTTTTTCTATAAACTTAGTCAAAGTTGATAAAGTTTGACTTTGACCAAATCTTATATGTAGACTAAAAAAACGAAGAGAGTACATTGATAGAAAAAGGAGAGTTTGAACAAGCCCGTAGAGGCGCACATCCGGTGATACAATGTGAATGCACTAGCTAGTCGCCGACTCGCCGTCCCCGCCGGGGACAATTTTCGTGTTTTGACCCTTTTGTGAACGTTTACCAGGATCTGACCTCGATTGCAAAAAAATTCGGGATCTAACCCTTTTTGCTACCGCCGTAGTCCTCGCCGGTAAGGTATAACTGCCTACTGCTAGGAGCCTTGGCGGTAGGATTTAACGACGCTTTCACGGTCATTCGATGTGGAAAATACCCTAAGGCCGGGAACTTTGGCGGTAGCCTATTATAACCTACCGCCGTAGCCTTTGACGGTAGGGTCTCTGCACCGCTACACACTATATACCAGTATGTGTAATTTGACGGTAGGGTCTCTGCACCACTACACACTGTATACCCGTATGTGTAATTTGGTGGTAGGGTCTCTGCACCGCTACACACTGTATACCCGTATGTGTAATGCACTGCGCTGCTGCACATGTGTGTCTGTCTCTCCATAGCATAGCATGTAGATGAGCTATAGCTAGCTAACTACGCATCAACATGCAGCCCTAGAGCCAGCTACCTAAGCATCAACATGCAGCCGAG
Organism: Triticum aestivum; assembly: GCF_018294505.1. Classification (NCBI taxonomy): domain Eukaryota; kingdom Viridiplantae; phylum Streptophyta; class Magnoliopsida; order Poales; family Poaceae; genus Triticum; species Triticum aestivum. The sequence goes on from NC_057810.1 coordinate 587,545,685, forward strand.
CTAACTAGCTACCTACGCATCACGTGCAGCCGAGCTAGCTAGCTCCTAGCATCAACACGACTGCATGCAGCCGAGTTACTGTATGTTAACTTACACTGGCACACTCCATCCTACCGGCGAGTACTATGGCGGTAGGTATAACTGCCCACCGCCAAAGACCATGGCAGTAGGGTCTTTTTCACATTTTTTTAGAGAAAAGGCTAGAGCCCGACTTTATAAATAAAGCCACAAGGCAGCGTCATAGGAAACCGAATAGTAGCTAAACCAGCTAACAAGACAACGCACAGAGTACACGGAGCGAAAAGTTTGAGAGTAACCAAAGAAGGAAGGATACATGCAACTGCCATACACGGCGCGCAGGCCGGAAAGGAGAGATACCTAAACTCCGCAAACAGCACCACCAGGATTAGACGACGGGATCCCGCCCGGAGATGAGAGATGCCGAAGCCCGAATTTTGATGATGAGCGGGTCCAGGGCATCCCGATCAACCTCCTTAGTCAATGATCTCCACTGCTGCAATAATATACATGATTTGAAAAGAACGTCAGCAGGCTTAGATGGGAAGATATGCTCAATAGTAAATTTGTTCCTAATGGTCCAAAGAGCCCAACATAAGGTCCCCATGCCGACCCAAAACTCCCTCTTGGTGACCCCAACCAAAGCTTTGGCTAGGGTTCGAATATGGGAAAAAGAGGAGGGGTTCCAAGAGACCTGAAGCCAAGATCTGACACAACACCAAACCAACTTTGCCAGCACGCAATTGAAAAAGATGTGATCTGAGTTCTCCAAGGCCCCACAAAGATGACAAAACTTCAAACCAGGCCCATTGCGCTTTTTGATCTGGTCAGCAGCCGGAAGGCAACCACGAAAGGCTTGCCAAAGGAAAATTTTAATCTTAGGAGGGACTTTGGACTTCCAACGCAAGAGAATCTGGATGAAGGAGTACCACCGATAAGTCTAGAATAAAGCGACTTAACCGAAAATCTACCTGAGGCCGAATGAGGCCAAACCACAGAATCGGCCGACTCCGAGAGAACGGGGAAGAGGGCAGAGAGACTTTGCCAATCTTCCAACCCTTCAGGAGACAGGGCCCGACGAAAAGCCAGATCCCAGTTATTAGCTGCCACCTCCGCGATGGAGATATTCGGATTAGGACAATAAGAAAACAGAACCAGAAAGCTCGCAGCTAGGGGAGAATCCCCAGACCACCAGTCCAACCAAAAGCGAACAGCCATCCCATTACCAACAATAAATTTAACATGTTCCAGAAAGATCAGTCTGACTTTGACAAGGGATTTCCAAAATTGAGACCCGCGCCTGGCGGTGGCAACCAGTGGGTTGGAGTGTGGGAAGTATTTAGCCTTAAGAATCAAAAACCACAGCGAATCGGCCCCACTAGTCAGAATTTTCCACCACCACTTGATAAGCAAACAAATGTTCATTACCCGAGTATTAATAATGCCTAACCCCCCAAGGTTTTTAGGCTTACACATATGTTGCCACTTGACCAACCTATATTTCCGTTTGTTATCCGTGGAATTCAGTAGAAAGCTCCCCTATGTTTGTCGAAACCAGCATGCACGCCATCCATGAGAAGATAAAAGCCCATAAGAAACATGGGGAGAGAGGATAAGCAGGAGTTAATTAGAGCAACTTTGCCAGCATTGGTATTGTATCTGCCCCTCCAAGGGAGCACCCTTTTCCCCACTTTAGCGATCGCCGGAGCGAAATCTTTAGCATGGAGCACGCCAGGAGAAATAGGGAGGCCTAGATACTTGAAGGGAAAGGAACCCCAAGAACAGTTAAGAAGCCTGGCAACCCGCAACGCTTCCGCCCCATCCACACGCGTCACCAGGACCGGACTTTTAGCGAAATTAATCTTAAGACCCGAAACAGCTTCGAAACATAGCAGGATGAATTTCAGGTTAGCAATGCAGGCGTCATCCAACTCCACCAAGATAATAGTATCATCCGCATATTGCAAGTGGGAAACACCCTCCGGAAGTAGATGGGAGACCACAGGAACAATGTGCCCACAACGGGCCGCCCTGGAGAGCATGCACGAGAAGGCAACGGCCACAAAATTAAAAAGAATAGGGGAAGCAGGATCCCCTTGGCGCAGGCCCCTACCATTTGTGAAGAAATTGCTAACGAAACCATTAACCGAAACGGCAGTATGGCCACCCGAGACCAGCTGCATGATACGATGAACATAAGCACCGTCGAAACCTTTAGCAAGAAGGACCTGCTTGAGGAAGGGCCAGATAACCAAGTCATAAGCTTTCTCAAAATCTAACTTAAGGATAATCGCTTTAGCTCTCCGAGCATGAAGATCGTGAACAATCTCATGAAGGGATAGGATACCATCGAGGATGAAACACCCTTTGATGAAAGCAGACTGATAAGGACTAATAACTCTATGAGCAACCGGCGACAAACGATTCGCAAAGCCTTTAGCCGGGAATTTGGCAAAGTTGTTAATCAAAGCAATAGGCCGAAATTGGGAAATAACATCAGCACCCTTAACCTTGGGGATCAGGGATATCACTGCGTAGTTCAGGCGGGAGATATCGACAGTACCAAGACAAAAGCCCTGGATAACATTACAAACCAGCTGTTTCAACTGGGGCCAAAATTTCCGAAAAAAGGAATGGAGAAGCCGTCTGGCCCAGAAGCAGCATTGGGATTGGCAGTGTTAACAACATCCCAAATTTCCTGATCAGAAAGAGGAATCATCAAGGAGGCATTCTCCTCGGGTGAGATTTTAAGACCTAAATTCCAAAGGAAAGGAGAGATAGAGAAGCCCAATTGAGGTTTAGCCCCCAACAATGAAGAGAAAAAGTCCACCACATGAGCCATAATAGCAGACTGCTCCGAATATCGCACACCATTAATCAACAGGCTATTGATACTACAACGCCTACGCCTACCGTTCGCGATCGCAAAGAAATACGCTGTAGGGGAGTCACCTTTTAGAGTCCAGTTTAGAGTACCCCGCTGACGCCAATAGATCTCAGCCTGGTGGTGCAACTGCATTAAAGCGGCCTCAAGATTATAACGAACCGCCCAACCATCGTCAGAAAACCCAGTAGAATCGGCCGCGCGATCCAGCGACAAAATCTGGTCCTCGAGGAAAGATTTGGAACGACGATCCTCCGCCGCACGGTTACGAGACCAGCCTCTGAGGAATTTACACAGGGTATAGGAGCACGAGTGCCAATCATCCAGAGGCCCAAAAGAGCGAGCATTGGAGGAGAGAGAAAGGGAAATCTTCGCTGCAACCATGCCAACAAAGCCATCCATAGACAGCCAAGAGGCATCGAATTGAAATCTAGCCGGAGGCCTAAGGCTAATGGAACCGTCGTCAAGAATTAAGGGGGGTATGATCAGACCCGATAATGCATTTGGCGTTAAGATAAGCCCTAGGGAACAAGGAATCCCACCTGGGACAAAGGAAGACTCTATCAAGCACTGATCTAATGGGATTAGCCTGATGATTGGACCAAGTATAGCGGGCTCCCCCCCCCCCCCGGGGAAGCTCACGAATAGCATTGGCACTAATGAAGTCGTTAAAGGCATTAGCTAGAGGCCAGGAGAAGTTATCATTACTCTTGTCATTAGGGCACCGCAGAAGATTAAAGTCTCCCCCGATAACCATCGGTAAGTTACAAGAATCGATCTTCATCGAAAGTTCATTAAGGAATAAAGCTGACAAAGAATGGTCCGCAGGCCCATAAACAACGATAAACTCACAGAGAATATTCATAGCTTTATGAGAAAGAACAACACTGGCCCAAAAGATCCCATGATCAAAAGCAACAAAATCAAAAATATCTTTATTGGATCCAATCAATATCCCCCCAGAGTGACCCGAAGCAGGTAAAAATTGCCAATTAAATCTGTCCATGCCCACAATAGCAGAGAAATCATTAGGGGAGAAGGAATCCTCGAAGGTTTCAACCAGCCCCACAAAGTCAATAGAATTAGAACGAACCAACTCTTTAAGTTGGTCACGGCGCCCCCTAGCACTGAACCCCCTAATATTCCAGAATAACGCCCTCATTTATAAGAAAGATTCTTGATTCGGAGGCTCGACCTGCAAGGGGCCATGCAGGATTTAGCTCGCTTATTAGTGCCCCTCTTAGATAAGTTGGATTGGGGCTGGCCACTACCAGCACCCGTGTCCACACCCGGACCACAACTAGCATCCCCTACCGGAGAGGCAACGGCCTCTTTGGCTTTAGCAATGGCTGCCTGAGCCATCTCGTTAGCCCGAATAATAGCAAGCAGCGAACTAGGAGAACCAACAGAAGAATCAACCACCACACCCACATCCGACATGATATTTAAAAGGTGATCATTGGAAAGAGAAGGTGGAACCAACCGAACCGGAGAAGCAATAACAGATGGGACGAGAGAAGTACCTGGGGGAGGGAGATCCTTTGCCGCAGCCCGCTTCTCAGCCTGCTCCAGGATAGAGCCACCAGAATTCGCCACCCACCTTCCTTTGCGAGCCGTGGACACCGGAGATCGAATAGCAGGCGACCGCGCAGCAGGAGAGCCACCATGGGGACCCGAGTGGGACATAGATCCCAAATCTTGATCCAGACATCGACAGACCCCCACCATGGATTGCTTCGAGCCCGACGAGTTCTGGCTCTTAGCTGAGAATTTGCGCACTGAGGATTTCTTCTTCCGAAGGGACTGGGATTCTACCACATCACGAGCCGGGGAGACAGGGAGATCTTCAATTCCCGAACAAGTGGGGGAGAGCGGGCGGACAGGAAGATTGGAGCAAGCACCAGAAAACGGGGGTAGCAGAGCAGGGCGGGAACTTCGACAAATCAGCACCAGCAGTAGGAACAGTCGGAGCAGCAGGCGGGATCACCGAGTCATCACGAGGAGCACCACCAGAAGGAGCTTGGGATTGAAATAGCTCATGTTCAGAATCTGCCAGACCATCCCATTCAGATTGGATGAAGCGGAGGTTAGACCCAAAACTCTGATTAGGGCCACCCAAAGATCCGTCCCCCTCCTTATCATGCATGTCCCTAGGGATAGACTGAGGAGGAGGGGGAGGTGGGGCCTGAAAAGCGGCCGCCCCCTCCACCCGCACCCGAAGCCTAACACCATTGGGAGAGGGAAAGATATCAATTGAGCCATGCACCCGTTCAGGATCCACACACCAAACCTTCATCCTAGCAGGGCCAACCTTGTTCAGAGATTCCTCATCCACCTCAATGGGCTTCCCAATCAAAACCCCAAAGGACATGAGAAAAGCAGGCGAGCGGAGACCGGCAGGCAAATCATCAATCAGAACCCAAACTTGGGATAGAGGGCCAACTGCCGTACCATTGCAAGAAGCCCGTTTGACAGAAACCACCAATTGATTGAGGGGCAAGGTGAAACTAGTGCATGAGGCAATCATCCGCAAACATTCTTTGGAGGGAAACACCACAGAGAACTCATATTCAGACATTTGCACAACTTGCCAGTCCCATCCAGCCTCATCCCAAATGCGGAGCCCTTCCAGAAGAGTTTGGGGCGAAATCTTTTGGTCCTTGACCGAGACAATCGTAGCATTAGACAAAGCAGGAGCCACCTCCCGGACAGGCAGATCACCGTCGAAGGCGAAAAAGGCGAAACCAGGGAGGCCCGAGTCGAACTGGAGGACCGCGGGAGGTTTCTGCCTAGCCATGCAGTTGACCGGGAGGTGACCATCAGAGCGACAAATCAGGCAAAAAGGGGGGTTGGTGCAGCGAGACTGGAAATGGCCAGGCCTGTGGCAAGCGAAGCAGGTGAGCGCCGAGGGGTTGCTATTGGAGGCAGAGGACGGGCGAGATTGCGGAAGCGACGGAGGAGGAGGCAGGATCCCATCCCCCATCCCCGGAAAAGGGGGAGCCCCAGAGGCTGGACCGGGCGGCCGACGCGCCGGCCCCGCGAAGGACCGAGGCGGCGGACGAGAACCAGCACCAACCCCAATGGAGCGAGGAGGAGGAGGAGGCGAAAGACGCGACCGAGCAGACGAGCCACGCCCCACAACCGGAGCGGGAAGGGAGGCAGAAGACGAGGAAACTCCACCGCCGGAGGCCACCGCCGCCTCCCACGGATCCAGCACCGAAGAGAGAGAAGGGCCAGATCCCGAGCCCTACGGGCCGGATCCAGGCACACCATCCCTCTCCGAGCGCTGCAACCACTCCGGACCCGAAGCCCAGGCCTTGCGGTCATGAGCCACCTGCTCGCGCGCCGCCTGCTCCGCCTCCAACTTGGAGCGGAGCGAAGCCTCGAGCTCCAGATCCACCGCGGAGGTAGGGGAGTCCTCACGGCGCCGCTTGCCGCCCGAGAGCGCCTCGCAGGAAGAGCCCCGCGACTTGTCCATGGGAAGCACCGTAGCAAAAGGAAGGAGGAGGGGTGGAGGTGGGGAAGATCTAATGAGGCGACGAATGGGGAGACGGTGACGGCGCAGATCGGAAGAGGATGCCGGAAACCCTAGCAGGGGGAGAATGAGCCACGGGGGATCCATAAATATCCCGTCCAAGCCGTGCCCACCTGGGCCCGACTCTCCAAATGGGCCGCAAGAGGTTGAGGAGCAGGAACCCGGCCGGTGGGCCCGATAGGGCCAGACGGGACAAGAGGGGGAAAGTCGACCACAGACGAGAGAAGGGGAGGAGAGGTAGGCGCACTGGGCAACGCCAAACCGCAAGGCCCAGCAAGCCCACACGAGGAAGCGGCCCGCGACCCGATGGCCACCGTAGAGAAATCGAGATCTAGGTTTAGGTTAAACGAAGCCACCAACGGCCCCGCCGTCGTCACCGCCGGCGACGAGGCCGCCGCAGAGGAAGCCGGAGAGGGAGATGGGAGGCCTCCAAGCTCCCCATCAGGCGCACTGCCCAAGACACTGGGATCAGGAGACGCAACAACAAACTTACCAGACTTACGCCGCCGCCGCGAGACCCGGATCCAGCCATCGGCCGACGAAGACGCAACCACCGGCCGGCCCCGGCCACCAGGGGCGAACTTGCGGAGGCGAAGAGCGGCGAAAGACACCACCGCCCCCCCAGCACAGGGCACGGGACCACAGGGGGAGGAGGCCGACGACCGCGACTCCTCCGCATCGGACGCAAGGGTCCAAAAGCGAGACCCAAGCCCCAGGTAGCGGAGAAGAAGGAGGGGAGGGCCCCACCCACGGGGAGACAGGGGAGAGGGGAGGGAGAGCACCTGCACGCGGAGAGGAGGACGGCCGGGCACCGGCCAGCGGGACAGAGCGGGGAGCGGGACGCCTAGGGTGAGGAGGGGAGGAGGGGGAGGAGGAGGAGAGGGAGGAGGAAGGGGGGATCCATTTTCCGTCGGTAACTTCTACCACCAGAGCCTCTGGCGGTAGATTGTGCAACCCTGCCGCCAAGACCAATGACGGTAGGAAAATGGTCAAATCCCGAAAATTTTACGAATCAGGGTCAGATTTGGATAAACTTTCGCAAAAGAGTCAAATTGGCCCCCCCGCCGGTAGCAACGAATTGTGCCCGCCAACGCCCAATGCTCGTTCTCCTCCTTGATCATGTCGAAGAGGCCGGCTAGGCTAAGTCGTGCGTCCTCGAAGATGATCATGTTGCCAGCTTTCATATCCACCATGATTCTTACGGACGAGGGTAACCTACAATCGTGGTTTAGTCTGAAGTTTATACGGCCCTTGACGCCGGGCATGTGGCTAGCGAAGCAAAGCTAGCGAGCACCGTTTTGGGTTATCGGATAGGGACCACCGGACCAGTAGTAGACTAGTAGTAGGTCAAAATCTCATGCCGGAATTTCGTAAATTTTAAGTCCAACTTCCAAGGCCGCTTGAAACGGACAGCTTAATTAGCTTTGTTGGCCACTTGAAAGTGAGAGGAAGTATAAAAAAGAAAAGTATAAGCGCGTGCAGTAGAGCCGTGGAATAATACGTGTACGATCGATGAATATACACTGTATATCCCTGTCTAAGGCTAAGAGATCGTGCGTTTTCCGCTTGAAACGCACGGAAAGAATGAACAATACGCGGCATTTTCTTGGAAAATTGCCTTGACTCTGACTTGAATATCGATCTCTACAAAAAACACTGAGCACGAAACTCTGACCAACGAACGACAGTGGAATGAGACTTTGTTTTCGCCAGAAACGGTGGAATGAGACTATGAGAGTGAGTAGCTATTCGCTAGCTGCCGTGGTCCATAAGAAAGAAGTACAAAATTCTGACTGTGCAAGCATGTTGTCGAATAAAGTGCATGCGACGCAAAGCACTGACCAGATTTGTGCGTCCCATGCGTGTAAACTGAAACCAGACAAGACACAGGGGACAGGTCTTTGTTTTCTTGCGTACGGCAAACCAATAGCATGCCAAATTAACGCATTTCTGGTCCAATTTTAAAGGGTTTCTCTTGACTAAAGCGACTTGGAGTCCCAGCCCCAGAACGCCGGGGTCCACATTTGAGATCGTCTTTAGCAGACCACGTATAATATCACGACCCGTAAAATAACCGTCAAAATGCGGGGCGACGTAAAAAATGCTGCCTGATCAGACCCCGCAAACGCGTCCGACCCATAAAATTTTTTGCGGAGCGCGGCAAAAGTTCGCCCTCAATCTTTAGATTCGCGGGGTGGGAGGTCGACCCGAGCTCACCCCTATCCGCATAGAGATTTGGCGCGAGGGAAATTTTTGCGCGGCCGTTCCCGCTCCCTCCCCACCCCCTCGGCCGCCATTGCCCCGCCACCGCCCGCTCCGGTCCATCTTCCCCGGTCATTCTTCGCCGTCTTGGAAGCCTCCCAGCCGTCCCCGTCACCGTGGAGGTCGCGCCCCGTAATCCCCTCCGGCAGATCTCGTCGCCGGTCATGTCGCCCCCGCCGTCGCCCAAGGCACTACCGCGCCTGCCCGCAAGTGGCAGCGCAACATTGTCGTGCAGGGCGGCAATCTGGCGGCCCTGCCGGAAAGGCACGCGCGCCAGGCGGCGCCGCCGCTGCGCGATCTGCCCGGCCGCCGGCGGAGGAGGTGGGCAAGGTTTCGGGCGTGAAGCGCAAGAAGGGTTCCAACGAAAAGGCCGGCGCCTTCGTCCACTCCCTCCGCCCCGGCAAGATGTTCCCCGAGGATGCCGTTCAACGGCGCTGCTTCCACCGCAGGCAAGGTATTCGATGAAATGGCCAGAAGTATGCATCTTCGATCCCTTGTACTTGCTTCACTTTTCGCCATTGTGTTAGCTTGTGACTTGATGTCACCCACTATAGCCGTGGTTCGAACAATGCCACTGCCGAGTTCGTGAACTTGTTGGACACCAACGCCGCCGACATCGATCAAGCCTTGTTCGCTGATTTCGATTACAATGAAATGGAAGGTGGCGTGGATGATCACGGTGGTGAAGATGAAGTGGAGGAGGTAGATGAGAGGGCGTATGAGAAAGCGCAAGCAAAAAAGGCGTGATATCGAAGAACTACACGATGTTGGAAGATCAAATCTTGATCAAGGCTTGGAGTGCGGTGTCTCTTGATGCTTGCACGGGTACATCTCAAACCGCCAAGAGGTATTGGCAAAGAATCGAAGATCAATACTTTCGCATGATGGGGAAGCATCCCAATAGGACTCCACGGACCTTTCGGTCACTCCAAGTTCGTCGGGACGTGATCAAGCCGATTTGTAGTCGTTGGGTTGCTTGCTTGGAACAAGTTCGCAATGCACCTTCAAGTGTAGCCGTGGAATCCGACAATGTGAGTTCGTTTTCACATCTCAAGTTGTGCAGATCATTTGTACCATATGAAGTGATTACATCATTTGACTTTGTTTTAATTGTGTAGGAGAAAATTGCCCAACAAAGATACAAAGACATGGAATCTTCTGAAGGCAAATTTTTAAACTAGTGCATTATTGGAACTTGCTCAAAGAGTGCGACAAGTGGAAGTTGATGGACAAAGAATCTCCACCGAAGAGAGGTTCACTTAAGAACATGGATGAAGATGAAGATGATGATGGCCCAAGAAACTTGAACAAGCCTGATGATGACAAGAAGACAAAAAAGAAGATCAAGAGGAAACACGAAACATCAAGCTTGCGGAACGAGATAGATGTCATGGTGCAATCAAATGAGTTGATGTTAGCAAAGAAATTGGAGGCAAAGAAAGAGTTGGCTGAGAAGAAGGCACGAGAGAAGCAAGAGAAGTGGCAATTGCTCAAGGACGAGGGGTTGCGCAAGGCAGTCATTGATGAGAGAAGAGCACGTGGTGCTGAGAACAAAGCCATGTACAAGATTCTTGCCGAAGAGAATAGGATCATAACATTGACCCGCAATGACATGGACGACATCATCAAAGAATGGCCTAATATGGCATGGAGAGACATCTTGAAGAGGAGGATGCTTGCGGCGGCCGGCGCGTGTTACAATGTCGGTGATGTTTTCTCATCAGGATTTGGAACGAATGTCGCCGATGCATTCAGTGCGCCCGGCGATGCTTTCGGTGCCGGAGTTGGAACAAGTGTCGTCGATGGATTCGGGGGCGGCGATGGCATCGATGGAGGTGGTGCGGAGTGAAGATCATGACGATGGGTGAAAAACGACCAATATGATGATGGACGTGGTCGTCGCTTTTGCACGAAGTTTTTTTGCGTTTGTCGTACAAAACTATGCTTTTATTTGCGCGCGAACTATGTTTTATTGTTCGAATTTGAACTCAATTGCCGGAATCACTGTCAAATTCGCTTATCGGAGGTTTTCAATTTGCGGGTCGACGTGGGCTGCAGCTGAGCAGACCCCACGTAGCCGACCCGTAAAAAAGCATATTCTGCGAATATCTTTTTTTACGGTTCCGTTTTGCGAGGTCTAACTCTGCCGCCGGCGCGGTATTATACGTTTTGCAAGTCGGTATTATACGGGGTCTGCTAGAAATGCTCTTAGCTGCCTAGCTACTAAGCCGGAATACGTACTACAGACTTGCGTCACACAAAACATCACTGTTATGCTGAGAATCCAGGAGCGAAGAACGTGCGTTTCGCGGCAAAGTTCCTATTCATCGTGCTATTTTTCAAAGTTCAAACAAACGCGCCAAGTCGCCCATGTAAACGATGAAGCAGCTTCCGGCCAGCCTTGCCCGGATCGCAGGGCCCCAGCCCCTATATATAAGGGGCGTCAGAAGCCCATAGATCAGCACACATCCTAAAGCTCCATAGCTGCTTCTCTTCCTAGCTAATTTAGTGGCAGCGAGAAGAGAGAGAGAGACACACACGTACTCAGAGTCTCAGAGATAACCGGACTAGAGTCATGGCCGCCGTGATTGCAAAGCTCGTTCTGCCGGTGATCGTGATGGCCTTGGTGTTCTCGGCGGTGCTCGGCTCGGCGCGGCCGCTGGCAGGAGAGAAATGGGGCGCCGGAGACTCCGTCGTCGGATTCATCCGGCAGGTGTATCTCCAGCAGCTGCAAGGGGAGCCAGGGGCAAAACCCTCGTGCTCGACCTGGAGCCCAAATAACAGGTGCCCCTGATAGTCTGCAGAAACCGGCGAGAGGAAGCTGGTGATGCAGAGACCGGGGTACTCCCCTTTTCGAAAAAGGCAAAGAAAGTGGTAATACATTTGTTGCTTTGTTAATCGGATTGTAACATATATACAGATGTCTTTAAAATAACTCAGTTGTTCTTTATAAATCTATACTTATTGTAATTTGATAGGTAATGTATATAAATTTTATAGGGTATGTATATAAAGACAGATATTATTGTTTCTTTTGGCAAGATTTTAAGGCCCTTGTTGACAGTGTACCCCGTAGAGAAATTTGTTCAGGTGGATGGCAACGGTAGAGAAATAGTATTACAGTGGAAATTTATAGTACAATTATGTACTTCTGTTTGCTTCTCACTCTTTTGTTCTGCGTATGATCTTCACAAAAGTATTGCTCTTTTGGTAGTGGTAACAAAATTCATGTTTCTCCAGCCTTCAGGTTTTGAATTCAGTTCAAGTTGGCAACCCAGCCGCAAAAACTGTTCCAGGTGTACTTATTTTATGCCCAAAAGAATGCAAAATGCTAACGTATACAAACATGGAGTGCCGTAAAGCCTGTCAAAAAAACGACTTGGTGGACTTGGAAGTCAACTGAAGCCTGAGCATATCACTATTGCATATTCTGTGACACCGGGCACGGTTACATGTCGATTTTGACTCTTCTAAAATGTCGTCGTTTTGGAAGTTTTCATGGGCATAGTCCACTTTTTCTGGATTTTCAAGTTTCGTGACCTCTAGGTCATTGCTAAAGGCCGGGATTTCCTTCCTTCCAAAAATATCATCATTTCAGATGTTTTCGTGAGCTATTGGGAAACGGGGCAACACCAATCCCATGAGGCTTGGTGCAGGATTCTTAGAGAAAGCATAGGTTGGCTCGGAGACATGAGACCTTGGCTTAGCTACGAAATGTGGTAATCACCCAATTAGTTGGCCCTCCATGCCTCCCTTCATTTGATTGGCTTCTTCCAACCCAAAATGCCAATTGGCGTTAGGCTTAGAGCATCTCCAACAGCCGCACTACATAAGCGCCACGTCGGAAATTTTTGATTTTTAGCACGCGTGCAACCGCTCCAGTGGAGGCGCAATAACCATGCGCGCGGCATAAAGAGTTTAGCGTGCGGTTCGAAACGCCATCGCGCGTCGTTTATTTGCTGCGCCCGCTTCGGCGCGCCGCACCCTCTCCGGCACGCCACTTTCGCCCCGCCCGCGCCGCCGCCGACGAATTGGCCCGATGGACGGACGCGCCGGCACCCCCCCTCACCCCTTCCTACACCCGCGACCCCTCCGCCGCCGTAAACCCTAGCGCGGGGAGCTTTGGCTTCGCCTCCGCCGGTGCTCCTCCAAGCACCGGCATCGCGCGTGGCCTTTTCATGCCGCCACGGACGACCTCGGCGGCAGGTGGCGTGGCGCCGGCGCCCGCCGTGAAGCCACGTGCCCCCTCTCAAAGCTCCCAAATGCGGCGCGGGCAAAGAAGGGCAAGGTGTCCGTGAAGAAGAACAAGGTGGCGGAAGGCTCCTCTACGAGGAAGAAGCTTGCAGGGCGTGCGACGGACGCGGCGGCGACCGAAGCGCTGGCGAGCGAGCTCACTTGTTGAGCCGGTGGCCGACGCGCACAAGGTGTTCGATGAATGCCCACAATGTAAAATTTCGCCAACTTTTTTTTGTTTTTTTGTTTGAATGCATACATATGGATAGCTTATTTGCTTCGTTGTATATACTTTGTAGTTTCAATGATGAGGCATATATGTCAACTATGGTGTTGGCTCCAACAATTCTCATTGGTCTCAAACCAATGAGATGCATTTCGATGATCATGAGTTTGAGGTGGACGAGAATGATGAGGGCATCGTCGATACACCAAAAGGAAGAGGGGGAATCTACACCATGGATGAAGACATCTTGCTATGCAATACTTGGTTGCAAGTGTCGAGGGATCCCTCTGTTGGAGGGGATCAAACTAGAGATGAATATTGGCTCTGGATGAAGGAACACTTTGATGTACATAACGAAAGTGGAATTGACTGCTCCGGAAGATCTTTTCGCTCCTGGTGGTCAACAATCAACCGAGATTGTCAAAGGTGGGCGGGCGCACTTAAGGCGGTTGACAAGTTGAACCCAAGTGGCACTAATGATAGAGATAGGGTAAGTGCCATTTCTTCCATGATTCTTCCATGTTCATCATGCTTCTTCTTGGTGTTTCTAGTGCTAACTTGTTTTTTTAGCTCACTATTGCACAAAACTTATTCCAAGGAGAGGAGAAGAAGACCAAGAAAGGAAAGATCAAAAAAGGAAGACCATTTACCTTGCCTCATTGCTATGAAGAATTGAAGGATGGTGAGAAATGGAAGTCCCATGATGCTATCGATGATGGTGATGAGGAGAGCAACAAACGCAAGCGAACTATTGATTTAGGTGATGATGAGGAGGAGGCATCAAGTGATGACGACAAGAGAAGCCCTACACCAAACTCGGTTTCGTACTCCAAGCCAAAAAGACCGGATGGATGCAAGAAAGACCCAAAAGAAAAGAAGAAGAGGAAAGGAGATGATGAGCTAAAAAACGCTATGGAAGCTATTGTGAAGGCAAGAAAGGAGGCGAACGAGATGAGGAAGATGACAAGGAACCAAGATGCCGCGACAGAGGAGAGGAGGTTGGCGGCCAAGGAGAGGAGGGTGGCAGCCGAGGAGAGGAAGGTGGCATTGAAGGAGAGGGAGGTGGCCATGGAGGAGCGAACTAGGTTGTTAGAATGGGAGAAGTACTTGCTCTTCATGGACACATCTACCCTCGATGAGAAGCAAAAGAAGTATGTTAATCTTGCCCGTGAAGAAGTCTTAGTCTAAGAAAGAGCCATGGTTGGCGGTGGCATGGGCGGTATGGGAGGCGGTGGCATGGGTGGCATGGGAGACATCGGTGGCTTCGGAGCTACCATGGGCGGCATGCATGGGTGGCTTCGGACCTACCATGAAGGCCATGGGAGGCATGGGTGGCTTCGGAGCTACCATGGGAGGCATGAGTTTTGCGTCTCTCATGGAAAGCATGGGAGCACCTCCGGGCGGCATGGGCGGAATGTCTTTCGGTGTGTCTCATTACACACCTTCGCATGATGCCGTTAAAGATCTTGCCAACACCTTTCGAGCTCCACATGATGATGCGGCGCGCGACAATGAAGAGGAGGAAGAATCGTCTTCGGATGATGAATCGGAGGAAGAGGAGGATGAAGACGAGGACGAGGCATGATTGTTGATGGGTCGTTCATTTGTGTGAATTTTTATGTCATGAACTTGATTCGGATTTTGAACTTGGTTGGATGATGTTGTAGGCATGAATTATGAATTTGAACTTTTATGTCGTGAACTTGTTTGGGTGATTTTAAACTATGCCATGTCTTGTTTTGATGTTTGAAATATCATCTTCGTCTCTGAAATACAACATATGACAAGCGCCGGTTACTCGCGCGGGCTGCAGTTTAGCGCGTCTGTTGGAACGGCTCGGGTGCGCTATATTTTGCAGTAACTGCGGGAGCAAGCTGTCCTCGCCACGCAAAAACTCACGATCAGTGCACTGTAAACGCTTTTTTAGCGCGCCGCGCGTTGTGCGGCTGTTAAAGATGCTCTTACTTTCGAAAGCAACACCCAAAAAATGAGCTTCCGCCGCATGAGGCCAAGCATTCTGGTAGACATGTGTTTCAAGAACATTGTCTTACATTCTTTGTCTTTCCTACATTTTCTAATCATTTTTACGTTCCACACATGAATTAGTCTCATTTTTGTGAAGAAATGAGAATGATGCGGTACATTTGCCGCTATAATTCGAACACCCATCAGTAAGCCTGTTCAGCTGTGGGTTCGGCTCCTCTGCAGTTAAGTGTTTACTGTACGGTTACAGTAGCATGTACGATCGGCCGTCAATTTTAATCCAACTGCTCTCCTTTCTTCCCCTTAATTCTATTTCAATTCTTAAAAGAAAATGCTAACTGGAAAGAAAATATAGACCGGAGAGCCGATCCTCCAGCGGCCAGCAATGCCTCGGATGGGATGAGCGCGGCTGCCGTCCAAGGCCATGCTCGCGTGCCGCTGTCTCTCCCGATGGTCAAGGACGGAGGCTCGCGGCCAGATCCGGGGAGAAGGAGCTCCGGCGAGCTCCTCTAGCAGCAGGGCACGGCCTACTCCAAGAGCACGACGATGACAAGCTGGAGGCTCCTTCCGGCGACCTCAGCGAGGAGGGTGGCAGACGGATGAGGGGAAGAGCACGCCGGAGTCGCCGCGCTCTCCTCCGACGAGTGACGACACGGCCGGCGCCCCCATGATCCTCTGGCTGCAGGAGGACCGCGGCGGCGCGGCAGCTGGACCTCATTGCCCATCTGCTTGGCCAAACTCCTTAAGCTGCAGCTCACCGATCGAATCCAAGAAGCCTCCAGCCAGCTATTACTTAGAAAGTTAGAACTGCTTGCTCCTTTCTTTATTCTCCCATTACAGAAGCTACAACATATGGTTGTTTGATCATCTGTATAATTCCTCATGGCAATATGGTTCGTCAAAGCCAGTTGTGGTACATGCATGTGTGTTGAGTTTAATTTCAGTTATTGTCTTAGAGCATCTACACCCGGTCGCCCCAAAACCCTCCTCAAACGCCCGGGTGGCCCGCCCGATCACTGACAGGTCACAAAATTTTGACCCAGACGGACGCCTCAAACGGACCTCAAACGCCTTGGCTGACCGGCACTCCGGCCAGACCGGATCCGTCGACTGGGGTGTCATCCCGTGCGGGTCCGAGGAGGCAACGGTGCACGCGGCTTCCCTCGCCCGGATCTGCTGTTGGATTTCATAGCGGTGCTCCGGCGTCAGCATGGCATAGTACGTGATCTTACTCTGGACCATGGTGGAGTGCGGAAGCGTGGACAGAGCACCGGAGTGGGAGAGGGAGGAGGTGGATGGGCTCGAACTAGCGGCTCGGAGAAGGGGAAGGGGGTTGCGTTAGGGTTGCGGGATGCCGGCCGGCTTAAATAGCCGGATTTCATCTTGGGCGGCGAGCTGGAGCGGCGTTCACGCAGCGGCGATGAACATGGCATCCGTCGGACCGCCGGGTTTCCGGGCGTTTCCATGTGGGGCCACGCCGTCAGGCCGACGTGGCAGGCGTGCCCGGGAGCCCCCATATCCGCTCCATATTTGGGCTGGATATGGGGGGTGCCGGTAAGCCCGGGCATTTGAGGGCGGTTTGAGAGGCTTGTTTGGGTTCAAATTTTCTGACTAGACATTGACCGGGCGGCCTCAGGTTTGAGGGGTCTGGCTCTAGATGCTCTTAGGGCATGGCCAACGGGTCAGGCTGGACAGGTGCCCCATGCGCCACATCGTCCGGCCGAACGCCAGCTCTGCTGAACCTGCTGCTTGCAGAGAGAAACGGGATCCTGCAGAAGATCTCGCATCCTCCCTGACAAAAGTTTGCCTTCAGGACCACAGTTTGCCTCAGCACTTTTGTCAGGGAGGATGCGAGATCTTCTGCAGGATCCCGTTTCTCTCTGCAAGCAGCAGGTTCAGCAGAGCTGGCGTTCGGCCGGACAATGTGGCGCATGGGGCACCCGTCCAGCCTGACCCGTTGGCCATGCCCTAAGAGCATCTAGAGCCAGACCCCTCAAACCCGAGGCCGCCCGGTCACTGTCCAGTCAGAAAATTTGAACCCAGACGAGCCTCTCAAACCGCCCTCAAACGCCCGGGCTTACCGGCACCCCCCATATCCAGCCCAAATATGGAGCGGATATGGGGGCTCCCGGGCACGCCCGCCACGTCGGCCTGACGGCGTGGCCCCACATGGAAACGCCCGGAAACCCGGCGGTCCGACGGATGCCATGTTCGTCGCCGCTGCGTGAACGTCGCTCCAGCTCGCCGCCCAAGATGAAATCCGGCTATTTAAGCCGGCCGGCATCCCGCAACCCTAACGCAACCCCCTTCCCCTTCTCCGAGCCGCTAGTTCGAGCCCATCCACCTCCTCCCTCTCCCGCTCCGGTGCTCTGTCCACGCTTCCGCACTCCACCATGGTCCAGAGTAAGATCACGTACTATGCCATGCTGACGCCGGAGCACCGCTACGAAATCCAACAGCAGATCCGGGCGAGGGAAGCCGCGTGCACCGTTGCCTCCTCGGACCCGCACGGGATGACACCCCAGTCGACGGATCCGGTCTGGCCGGAGTGCCGGTCAGCCAAGGCGTTTGAGGTCCGTTTGAGGCGTCCGTCTGGGTCAAAATTTTGTGACCTGTCAGTGATCGGGCGGGCCACCCGGGCGTTTGAGGAGGGTTTTGGGGCGACCGGGTGTAGATGCTCTAAGACAATAACTGAAATTAAACTCAACACACATGCATGTACCACAACTGGCTTTGACGAACCATATTGCCATGAGGAATTATACAGATGATCAAACAACCATATGTTGTAGCTTCTGTAATGGGAGAATAAAGAAAGGAGCAAGCAGTTCTAACTTTCTAAGTAATAGCTGGCTGGAGGCTTCTTGGATTCGATCGGTGAGCTGCAGCTTAAGGAGTTTGGCCAAGCAGATGGGCAATGAGGTCCAGCTGCCGCGCCGCCGCGGTCCTCCTGCAGCCAGAGGATCATGGGGGCGCCGGCCGTGTCGTCACTCGTCGGAGGAGAGCGCGGCGACTCCGGCGTGCTCTTCCCCTCATCCGTCTGCCACCCTCCTCCTCGCTGAGGTCGCCGGAAGGAGCCTCCAGCTTGTCATCGTCGTGCTCTTGGAGTAGGCCGTGCCCTGCTGCTAGAGGAGCTCGCCGGAGCTCCTTCTCCCCGGATCTGGCCGCGAGCCTCCGTCCTTGACCATCGGGAGAGACAGCGGCACGCGAGCATGGCCTTGGACGGCAGCCGCGCTCATCCCATCCGAGGCATTGCTGGCCGCTGGAGGATCGGCTCTCCGGTCTATATTTTCTTTCCAGTTAGCGTTTTTTTTAAGAATTGAAATAGAATTAAGGGGAAGAAAGGAGAGCAGTTGGATTAAAATTGACGGCCGATCGTACATGCTACTGTAACCGTACAATAAACACTTAACTGCAGAGGAGCCGAACCCCCCGTTCAGCTGGCATGACAAGAAAATTACAGGATTTACAAATCTTAGGAAACTTGCTCGATAAGACGAGTTCTCACTTTCCAATATTGCTACCATGGTCCTGCACACTAAAGTTCTAGCGACGCCTACTTAAAACTGTACAGATGTAACACACATTGGTTCGGTAAACTCAAAATCAGCATATCCCTGGCTTCTCAGTACTGCAGAGCTTGAGCATCTCTTCATACCTTGAAGGATGCAGATTTAGGGCGCCGGCTTGTGCGCGTGGGCTGCTGCATGTGGGGTTGTGGGGTTGGGCGCCGTGTTTTTGTGCGTCTGGTAAACCTCCCGCTCGCAAAAATACTAATTCAAGGCTGTAAAACTTTTTTAGCACGCGCGGCGTCTGTTGGAGATGCTTAAAAAACACTGAACATGAAACTCTGACAGACAGTGGAATGAGACTTTTTTCCTCTAGCCAGAAACAGCGGAGTACTAGAAAATTTTGACTGGGCAAGCGTGTAGTCGAATAAAGTGCATGCGACGCAAAGCACTGACCAGATTTGTGCGTCCCATGCATGCATGTAAACTGAAACCGGACAAGACGCAGGGACATGTCTTTGTTTTCTTTCGTACGGCAATTCAATATAGCATGCCAAATTAACGCATTTCTGGTCCAATTTTAAAGGTTTTCTCTTGACTAAAACGACTTGGAGTTCCAGCCCGGGAACGCCGGGGTAGACATTTCACATGGCAAGCTGACTAGCTGAACTACAGACTTGCGTCACACAAAACACCACTGTTATGCTGAGAATCAGGAGCGAAGCACGTACGTTTTCCGGCAAAGTTCCTATTCATCGTGTTACTTTCAAAGTTCAAACAAACGCGCCAAGTCGCCATGTAAACGATGAAGCAGCTTCCGGCCTTCCCCCGACGCAGGGCCCCAGTACCTATATATAACGGGCGTGAGAGCCTGTAGTCTGTAGATCTAAACATTGCTAGCCCAAACTAGGGCGTGTTTGGTTGCCTGCATATGGCCCAGCCTGGCTCTCGCGGGAAGAACTTGACCCGTTTGGTTGCCTGCGTTTACTGTGCGGTCTGCATGGCACAGAACTAAAAGCACGTCCAGGCCAGGCCCAGGGGAAACGCCCGAATCGGCAGTAGCTTGCGAGCCTGGCTCGGGCGAGGCAGGGGAGGGCGACGCGCTTATCTCCTCGTGCGACCAGGGAGATGGCGCGAGCTCGCCCGTGTCGCTGAAAAATCGGCGGGAGGATTTCGGCTCACCTCCCGCCGAGTCCACCCCTATTTAGCCCCCTCCCTCACCGCCCCAACTCCCGCCATCATTCTCCCTCACTTCGAGCTATCTCGCCGACGCGCATCGGCACCGACGAGCAGGTAAGCGGCGCATCTTCATCGGCCGGCGGTCCACGGCATTGGCGCTCCTTCACCGGCCGGCGTTGATCTTCTACGACCGTCCCCCCTCGTCCTCGAGCTGCAGCCATGGCCTCTGTGAGTTCAATCCCCATTTCTCTCTGCGCCTTCTAGCTAGATCTAAGCTGCAGCTAGGATTTGATCTAGATGCATGGTTGATTAGTGGTCTGGCCTGTGAGCTCATATAGTTGATTGTTATGCTGCGATTGCAATTTGTGGTAGGGCTAGATGTTCAAGCATGTGGTAGGCTAGATTAGTAGTAGAGTTTAAAGTTGAACCTTGTGCTTGTTTGATTCGTGCTTAGATTTGTGATTTGTAGCTATTGGTTGTCCATTTGTAGCATGTTGTTTGCTGTAGATGTATGTTCGTGCTCATAGATTGTTCGGTATGCTTAGTATGATAGTGATGAACCATGTGCTTAGTATGATAGTGATGAAGCATATGCTTGCTATGATAATGATGAACCATGTACATGTATGCTCCTGCTTTCATGGATTGTCCGGTATGTTGTGTGCTATGCTTATTATGAATGCGTGCTACGATTGTAGGACATGATCACGCAGATGCAAGATCTTAGTCAGGCCCTTGTCCTGTCCATAAGCCAATTTGCTCCATCGTTTGTCGAGGACTCGCAGTCTATGCCCGAGATGGCACCTGATTCAGAGGTGTTCGCGTCTGAATCCCTCTATGTGCCCGTAGTGTTCATTGAGCCAACTCCTGCTACTTCTGAGGGAGTCCTGGAATAGGGGGTCCTCGGACGTCCGGGCTATGTGATATGGGCCGGACTGATGGGTCGTGAAGATACAAGATCGAAGACCTTCCCCCGTGTCTCGATGGGACTCTCCTTGACGTGGATGGCAAGCTTAGCGTCCGGATGTGTAGTTCCCTTCCTTTGTAAACCGACCTTGTACAACCCTAGCCCCCTCTGGTGTCTATATAAACCGGAGGGTTTAGTCCGTAGAGGCTATCACAAATCATACAGGCTAGACATCAAGGGTTTAGCCATTACGATCTCGAGGTAGATCAACTCTTGTAACCCCTATACTCATCAAAGTCAATCAAGCAGGAAGTAGGGTTATTACCTTCATTAAGAGGGTCTGAACCTGGGTAAACATCGTGTCCCCTGCCTCCTGTTACCTTCGATCCTTAGACGCACAGTTTGGGACCCCCTACCCGAGATCTGCCGGTTTTGACACCGGCATTGATGCTTTCATTGAGAGTTCCTCTGTGTCGTCGATAGAGGGATTGATGGCTCACCTTGTCATCAATGACAGTATCACTTTTGGAGGAGCCCTATTTTAAGGGCAGACCCTCCGACTTGGCAGCTTCACCATGGGCGCCCGATCGGCCGTTAAGCCGAAGGTGACCCCCCAAGTCGCCAAAAATCATCTCCGCATTGGCCCCGAATACTCCGACAAGATGGATTCGGCAGATGAAGCATCTTTGAACGAGCTGCTAGATCGCATCGCCGCCCTGGGGTTCACAACTGACATGATCGGATTGGGCTTAAACCCGATCAGAGAGAAATCAAATCTCCGCCGATCACCCATTTGGTAGCGGTTGTGGAGGAACAAGCCGACAATAACTCTTCTCCTACATTGAGGACAAATTATGTTCGGATTCCCGAGCCCGAAGAGCCGGATACCCATCTTCGGGAGGACACTCCTTGTCCTCCAAACATAGAATCGGATGTTGAGCCTAAGAACTCACCGGACACTCCGGAGCCTGGGCTGGTAACCTCGAAAATTCTTCAAACACCGGACTTCATAGTGGGTTGGGGTCCGGATTTAACCCCGCCCACCCACCACAAGCAATATTCCCCAAGAAATTCCGGTCCTCCGGATATATGCGAGTTAATGTACGTGCTGCAGCAGCCTCAGGAAACAGTCCGTCACTCCTGGGCCAGATTCCTCCTTGTTAAAAACAAGATCGAAGATTGCTGCGACGATGACGCGATCTCAGTATTTTGTAACAACTGTGCGGATGAGGGAATCCTTAATGCCCTCAACCGTCGTCATGTACCGCACTTTGCAGATTTGGCACACATAGTACAGAAGTATTGTGCAATGGAAAGCGCGTGGAAAACTCAGATAGCCCGCTCGGAACAACAGGCCTTTAAGCCATGTACCGGACGGGCAAAAAGGATGCACCCTCGCGGGGCACCTGATCATTATCCCGTGGACAAGAAAATTAAGCCCTTTACATGACATAAAACTGCCCTTGAGGTATGGCTTGACATGCCCTGTCAAATTCACATGACGGCGAATACCGAACCAACGCACAGCCTCCGAGCATGTTGGATACTCCGGCAAGTGGCCAAGAGCAGTGAGGGTATCCTCACCAACACTACCCCAGAGAAGCACTCTTCGGAGGACGACAATCTCAAAGTATTTACGGTCTTCGAAACATTTTCATCAAATAATCAACGTAAAAGGGCGCTCCTCGACCTCGTCAAAGTCTGCCAAGTAGCAGCAATAATTCCTTGGAACGATACGGCGATCACTTTCAATGCCGATGACGAACCAAGATCCCGCTCAGTCCGGGCACCAGCCGATTTGGTCCTAAACCTAATCGTGGATGGCTTTCGGCTCATTAAAGTGTTAATGGACGGCGGCAGCGGACTGAACCTCATCTACGTACACACGCTCAATAAAATGCAAATCGACAAGAGTCACATTGAGCAAAGTAACACGACCTTTCGAGGCATTATCCCCGGTCGGGAAGCAAGATGCTCGGGAAAAATCAAACTCGATGTTGTATTCAGCACGCCGGAGAACTATAGGTCTGAAGAGTTACTCTTCCATGTGTCACCTTTCAACAGTGGGTATCACGCCCTGTTGGGGCGAGACACATTTACACGCTTTCAAGCCATACACCATTACAGGTATATGAAGCTCAAAATACCCAGGCCAACTGGAGTTATTACTATAACTAGTAATCCGGGCATAGCACTCCACACCAAAAACAAAACCGCCTCTCTGGCCCTTGAGGTACTATCCGAGGCCCTTGCGGCCGAAGAGTTAACCACCCTACGTTCCAAAGTGGATAGGGACGACGTGATCCTTGATACGTCTCCAACGTATATATAATTTTTGATTGTTCCATGCTATTATATTACCCGTCTTGGATGTTTATGGGCTTTACTTTACACTTTTATATCATTTTTGGGACTAACCTACTAACCGGAGGCCCAGCCCGAATTGCTATTTTTTTGCCTATTTCAGTGTTTCGAAGAAAAGGAATATCAAACGGAGTCCAAATGGAATGAAACCTTCGGGAGCAATCTTTTTGGAACAAACGTGATCCAGGGGGCTTGGAGTGGACGTCAAGCAACAGAGGAGGCAGCCACGAGCACTACAAAAATAATACACTTCCGTGATGATACGTGTTTGTCACAGTAGGTCGCGTTTTTTGTCATGCATGTACATCCATGACGATTTTATGACAGAATCAAGATAGTCATACCTGTGTTGTTGTAGAAGTGTTCCATGACATTACCAAAATTATCATCACGGAAGTGTCCACTTCCATGACGATAAATCGCGCGTCACAGAAGTGCTTTCGTCAAGGGTGACCGACACGTGGCATCCACCGTAACGGAACGCCATTAAGCTATCGGGTCGGATTTTGGATCCGATAACCCGTTAACATCCCTGACCAATGGGAAATTTCCACGTGTAAAATTCTGATTGGCCGAAGGGAACACCTGTCAGCTCGAGTGGGCCAGATATCGCCCGTCCATTGGAGGAGACATGCCTATGATACGTCGACATGTGGCTGGGCCCAACAGAGGCCCATATAGGTTAAAAATGCCGGCCCAGTCAAAGGCCCGTAGAACTTAATCAGGTACTAGTGGGCCAGCCCAATAACGACCTACTTAATAAAGGCCCATTTACGGCCCGAAGCCAGATCTGGCCCGTTAATTGTTCGCCCAATATTTGGGCCCATTTACGACCCGAAGCCAGATCTGGCCCGTTAAATGTTCGCCCAATATTTGGGCCCATTTGCGGCCCGAAGCCAGATCTGGCCCGTTAATTGTTCGCTGAATATTTGGGCCCAACTACAGCCCAGTGAGTTTTGGCCTTTTTGAGGCCTGATGTAGACATGGGCCCATTTCAGCCCGTATGACTTTCGGCCTGGGAATGGCCCGTGCTGCCCATGGGCCATATATGGTCTGACGGGACATCGGGCCCACTAACGGCTCGTGCTAAAGGTGGCAAGAGTTAAGCCCACCGTGACTTTGGGCCTGTTAAAGGCCTGTCGCGTAATTCGGCCCGTTGATGCCTGTAGTAAGCTTTCGGCCTCTTAAAGGCCCATGATATTAGTGGGCCAACTAAGGCCCGAGATATGTTTCGGCCTGGTAACGGCCCATGAGCTAATTGGGCCCAAAACGGCCCGGTCTACATTTCGGCCTGCTTAAGGCCCGTCGACGACTAGTGAAAATTGAGGCCCAACATGCATTTTGGCCTGCTAAAGGCCCGTGGTTTCATCTCGGCCGTAACAGGCCAGTACAATATTCAGCCTGTTAATGGCCGAATGCTACCTGGGCCAAACTAAGCGCTGGGTTGACAAAAGACCTAACTAAAATATAGGCCGGTGTTAGTTTGGGCCTGGCGCAATGTGTGAAGGCCCCAATCATTTGGGCCCAAGAAAGACGCAGGCCGACCCAATTGTGGCCCGCTAAAAACCTGGCCCGTTAGA
Source organism: Triticum aestivum (assembly GCF_018294505.1). NCBI lineage: Eukaryota > Viridiplantae > Streptophyta > Magnoliopsida > Poales > Poaceae > Triticum > Triticum aestivum. Next base: position 587,570,365 of record NC_057810.1, read on the forward strand.
GTCGAATGTTTCGGCCCGGTCGACTACATCTGATTTTTTTAGATAACGAATGATGGTAGTAACTAGTAGGAATTAAGAACAAACCTACTCTATACAATAAAGAAATTACGACATAGTAACTAAGAATAAACCTACACTATACAATAAAGGATTTAAGGTATATTACATCCACTGGGCATCGAAGTTCGCCACCAGTGATCGTAAAGCGCAATGAAGAAGCAGATTACAAAAACTGGGCACCATTACAGCGTAACAAAATAATACCGAACCGAGACCACTTCCAAGACAGTTCAAGAAAGGTTAGCCTTGCGGGGGAACTGCTGCGCAAGCTGCTGAGCAAGGCTGTGAGACCGGCCTAGCATGTCGGTCATAGCTTCCAGGTGTAGCTGTTTAGCGATGAGGTTCTCATTGGTGTTCTCCGCAATCTTTCTTAGAGATAGGACTTCAAGTCAAAGTTGAGTTGCAGAATGCCTTTCTGCTAGAACTTGGGACTGAAGAAGTCGAACTGATTCAGACAACGAATTCTGTGAGCTTGTCTGACTGTTAGTCTCAAGTAAGTTGAACACTACATCAAGACAAGACTTTGGGGTTGTCTCGATTTCTTCAAGATGTTTTGCCTTCTTTGCTGCAATATATGTTTTGTCAATTCTATCCAATTTCAAATTAGAAAATAAAGAGTAAGTTCAAAATATCAATAGCATAATTTGGCATTGTTCATAATGCGGGGAGCTTCACCACACTACTGGATTACCATGTCAACATAACAAGCATAGATGAAGGGCAAAGAAAATCATTGTATCTATTTTGGATAATGTGCATGGCATGTTGTTCATATCATCAGCCACATCAGTAAGATAAAACATGAGATGACAAGGTGCAAACGTGGGCTGCTTCACCACACACTGGATTATAGATCCACAAAACCAAGCATACATATAGGGAGTATTAAGTAATGTGCATGGTATGAATAAGGAATTTGGTTTTACAAGTAAAACTTAGAACTTACGGTTCTTACGAACATGCATTTTGGTAGAAATAGCAAACTAAACAGCAGTAAACGATAGGGAGTGTGAGCAAATTAAACAGCAATTGAGGATAAAGGCTTTAGAAGGACTAACTTACATTAACAGTTAACACCGGCTTTATAATGCCCTTCTCCATGTCAAGGGAAGGATAACTCAAGAATTTCAGCACCGAATCTTCTTCATAAGCATTGCCTGTACTCTACATTTTGTAGAGAGTAATTATAGATATGATAATACTGGAAGGGATAGAGGATAATGAAGATAAGATGCAGATTGATGCTACATAATCAACTACCAATCCCTAGAAGTACAAGCATTACAGGACAAAATGTACTGACAAGAGCAATGGGCTACACTTCTGCACTAGCATTGTCTGTGTATTCTACTTGTTGGTAAGATTAAATATAGATCTGATCTTTTTTAGTAAATGGTGGGCGACAGAGATAAGATGCAGAATGCTACAAAATGAACCAATCCCTCTTCCCATAATACAAGAGTGTTTTGAACACTGGTGTAGTGTACAAAACATTCTTATATTAAGGGACGGAGGGAGTAGCTGTTAATGTAAGTACAGTGATAGACCACGTTCAGTCCTTACAAGAGGACTGCAGAGCTAAACCTCTTCAAAAGCATTGTGTTGATTCTAAATTTGTGTAAGAGTCCATACGGATCTTATAATGTCCACCAAATGGGCGATTATGAGGCTAACATGTGCAGTGATGCTACATAATCAAACAACTATGAAAGTAAGTATGGTCATACAGGGCAAGAGGTACTCACGAGAGCAATGCAGTGTGTAGTATAGTTGCGAGATTCTGTGGTCCCTTGAGAATGAATGTTCTTCTGCTAACAGTTTTCGTACAAGTGAGACATTAAGGCAAATGCAGAAATGTAGTTCAAATTGTGATGTGATATCATAGACAATACCTTACGCTGCAGCCGAGACCAATGTGTAACAAGATTATTCCAGTCACCGTCGGATAAATGTAGCACCAGAGACTTTACAGAAATTTTGTTCAGAGGCTTGCCATCGAAGTGCGCTTGCCTCAGGTAGGAACGATACTTCATCAACGAGTGCTTGAAAAGCGCAACCAACCCTTGCCCGTCATCACAATCCAGTTTGCTCCTCACCTATTTAAAAGAATGAAATCTTGTGTCTTCTGTCAGCAGAAACATATGCAGTAATGACCATGAATAACATTAGTACATTACTTACGCGTAATTTGCGGAGGAAGACTGGAAATTGTTCTGTGTCTGCGGTATAATCTTTCCATGAAGGAAAGATGCGCACAAAGTTCCTGACAACAACATAAGCTTCGTCTTCTAAACTGGGAAGAAATGGAACAGGGGTCCTATTTGCTGCAATTGGGGCTCTCTCTGGTTCGAAAAGGGATTTGGCAACTGGATTTGGTGTACTCTTTGCTGGAATGGGGGTTTTGCGTCGTACAGCTGGTGCTATGTCAACTGGCATAATCATAGTGTTTGCTGCAGTTGGGGTCTGCTGAGTTGGGGCATCAGAAATGACCACTGTAGTAGGGCTAGAGTCTGCTAGAGTTGGGGTATTTTGTGGGTCAGGTGATATTGCAACTACACCTAATGGTCTATTTGATTTATCAGGTGCCACTACCTATTCCAAATACTTTGCTTGTGCTCCTCCACGATCAGCAATCGCCCTCTTCCTTTTGAACTTCTGATACACAAGAACAACATTTGAATGGATAAATATGGTATGATGACAGATGGAATATGTACTGAAAATGGATAGGCAGGGCGTATTCACATACACGATGTGTAAACTAAGCTAATGGCAGTTCAACAAAGTAGAAGCAATGCAAAGCATCAGTTGCAAGATATGTGCGAGCAATGTAACCTTGGAAAGTTAGATCAAGTACCTTGATGGGTGAATAAGATAGGGCATCTTCCTCTGACTCCTCCACTAGGGAGCTACATTGACTTAGGTCAACCTCTAGCTCAGAATCACTGTTAGGATCATATTCTGAGCATGAATCTGTTGGTGGAGAGCGTTTGCATTGCATTGCATTCAGACTTGATTTCAATCCCTTAATGCCAAGTTTGACAGCCATGGCATTGTTCTACTTTATTCTTTTCATGCGCGCAAGCTCATAATCATTATGATGCTGTTCAGAATCTGAGATTCATGAAAACATAAAAAGTAGTCAGATTATCTATGGAATGCATTGCAGATTCAACTTGGAGAGTGTCTCCCTATAAACCCCTGCATATGCAAAGTTCACCTCCCCAACCGTGCTGACCAGACCACACACAGAAATACAAACCCCTTATGTCTCTATAACAGGCAGGCACACATTTCAAAACTGAAGTAGGAACATTAGAATCATATGAAATTCGTATTTGAACAAATAAACTAAGAAATTATGAGTGGCATAATGTTTAGCTTCAAGGGTGGAGTGTTGGTAGTGCGACACAAAGCAAGTAGGCAGATTGTATTCCATGTAAAAGATCAAAACCTATGTAAAAGCTGGAAATGACACTTTCTTTCTATACAATGCAGTGTTCGTTACCCACACATGATGGAAGAGATCACATAGAGAAATACTATTCACTCATGTCTACGGTTCCAGTATTTAGAAACAGGGTGGTACACCCTAAAAGAATATTGACAACAAATATGACAAGGCAAGCATAGATGTAGTGAATCAATCATTTACTTGTGAGCTTATTAGGACAAGTATGCAGAATTGTAACTGCAGTAAGAGACCGTCCAAAATCTGAATGAAGAAGTTTGTCTAGCACTTATTGTTTGCAACTAATCAACGTGAATAATAGGATATTATATCGAATGAGTAAGAAAGACAAGTAAAATTGTCAACAAACCTGGCTTGTTGTAGTAATCTGGGTCAATGTCACTACGACCAACAATCCGAAATGACTAGTTTCTGTTCCGAGGGCCGGAATTTTGAAAACCCTGTGAACTTTAGAGGTACTAAAGATTACCAAAATACATCTGAACCATTAAGTGTAGGTAGCACTGAGCGCACAACAAACTCTAATGACAGTCCTGCCTAATGAGTAATGAATCAATTAGAAAATGGATGATGAGGAGTGGCTGCTAAGTGTTGATGACGTATCTCAGGATAAATTGGGTTGGCTTGGTGGGTGCTGCACGCCTGAGCCCTGAACGGACTGGGAAGGTAGGCACGGCGGCGCGCCCGGGCAGCGGTGATGCTGTTGGGCGAGCGGCTCCTGGCCTCCTGTTAGTCCGGCATCTCCTCCTAGAGTCATGCCGTTCGGGGACGGCAAGTCGCCAGCGAGGCAGGCGGCTGGGGCGAGTAGAGATCGGAAGCACGCAGCAGAATAGAGGGGAATCGGGGCCTGGGATGACCCAAAATCCCAGGGTGGGCCGACCCACCGTGGGCACCCAATAGAGATACACACCCGAGCGGCGGACATGCATTTTCGAAACTAATTTAGGAACATTTAGCTGACCAATTAAACAACTCTGTTTTAATAATATCAGATTCGTATTTGAACATCTAAGCTTGTTTAGCTTGATGGGTGGAGCAGTGTTATTATGACACGATGCACGTATTCTGATCGTATAGTGATCATAAAAGGGGGAAACTCTAAGCATATTTTTTTTAGCAAAAGAGGGTTTCCCCTCCGATTTCTATTAAAGAAACCACCACGCAACCAACATGATCAATTAAATCCTAAGCATGATCAATTAAACCGTATTATGGCTGTGCCATGGCAGATTTGAAGCTGCAAACCGGAGAAATGATATTTAGCATCCATTGTTTGCTTCGAACTAAGAACTAAATTCTAAGAGCTGAAAAGAAAGTAGAGTAACCAAGTTAAGATCTATTTTCTGGTTGAGATCAAAAAGTTGAGGAGATATGAAGTACCACCTCTCTTGAGGTGCTGTGTAGGCATCGGGGGTGCAATGGCTGTCGGTGGCGTTGAAGCAGATCTGCGATGGTAGATGGGTGCATCGGGGGATAAGTCCCATTGCGGTGGAAGAGAAGGTCGTGTGAGCGGCCCCGGCAAAGAGGACGACGGTGCCGATGAAGCGAGAGGACGTGATGCAAGGCAATTGGTCCATCGCCGTGGATGAGAAACGTCCATCTCTAGCAGTGGACGACGTGGTCTTGGTAGGCGCTCCGGCATGGTGGAGGATGGTGGCGATGGATGTGGTGGAGGACGGCGGCGATGGATGGGGTGGCGGACAGAGGCTGGTGTGGGGATGGGGTGTTCTAGCGCGGACGGTGTATGAATGGGAAAATGGAGGGAGAGGTACGGGGAACCATGTTTTTGGGACGCGCATGTCTGAAATATGGGAAAGTTACAAACTTAGCCCCCGTTTAAAATTTGGACGTCTCGTCGGTTGGGGATAGGACGGTAATCTCGCATCTCGCCAATATTTGCCTAGAGCGATTTCGGGCGAGGAGAGGGTGGTTGGCGCCCATGGTTGGCGCCCATGGTGTATGAACGGGGCTGACAAGTAGGGCGGTTGTGTCACGTCTGAGTGAAGTTACAAACCGGCCCCTATTGAAAATATTTGTCTACATCGATTTCGGCCAAGTCGAGTTTGTTTTGCCGCCCATCGTGTATGAATGGGGAATGGAGGGAGAAACAGAGGTCTTTCGGACGAGTTTGAATCAAATGTGTTTTGCCGCCCATGTTTGACGCCCACCGTGTCGGAATGGGCTCAGAGGCGGTCGTGTCACGTCTAATTGAAGTTACTAACCTACCCCTATTTAGAGCAGTGGAAATCAGGCTGATGGATTGTTCGTGTAATGGGTAGACAGTAATTTCCATCTCTCAAACACTTGGCTTCGGGCAGCCGACGTGGGAGTGGACATTTTGCTGCTTCTTTCGAATTTTGAGACAATAAGCATCCACGTTTACCCTGGCAACTAAATTCGAATCCATTTTGTATTCCTATATGAATCTTTATAAATCATTCTATGAGTTTTTATATATCTTCAAAAGGACGACAAAGATGTATTCCACTGTCATATATGAATATGGTTTAAAAATGCCGATACTCAAATTCAGAAACTAGAATCCAGTTTAAGGTGAATTCGAATATTTGGAACACTTCATGTCCAACTCAAATGTCACACGCAGCATAATGTGTACTCCCATTTAGATATGTACACAAGCGATGTATCAAGATTCAAATACCGAGTCAATCAACCAAGAATGTACAGAACTAATAGACATATAAACACTTATAGAGTATATGGATCAATAATATCAACTAACATACATAAGCCAGGCCGCTGTACTTTTTTTGGCTACAACAACATCCTTTTTTTAGCCAGCATCTTGGCCCTTTCCGATGCGTGCCACTTATGGTCCATCTATACTACTACTATTGCTGAGTGCACATTCAGCCCGATTGGCATATTTGTAGGTCTGGCACAGCAATCCAAATGAAATGTCTCCAAGTCTTATCAATTAATACAGACTTGTGCTCAAATAAAATTACAAACCAAAAAAAAACAATTATTACATGATCTCTAAAACAAATGGTTTGATCATGAACAGACAACACAAAGGTTATTCAACTATGGAAAGAACATTTCACCTATGATTTACCAAGTAGGAATTTAATTTCCTTTTTTCCTTCAGGACCTTAACAATCTGGTCAATCTCAGCTTGCTTCTTTTGAAATCCACCAAATATTTAATGGTTGTGTTGAGTACTGCTTGCGATTGTGCTGTTTGCTTCCTCAACATGTCAACCTCATCTCTAAGTGCAGAAGCAAAATCTCTTTCTACCACTAGTTTAGCCTCTAGAGCATCAGCAGCTGGCAATTCATAATGCACGATTGGGCCAGTGCCACTGCTGTGGGATGATGCAACGTCCATCGGGACCTCGCTCTTTGATCTTGGGCTAACCTGTTTTGCCATTAAAGTTCCGATTGGATTCAGAAAAGTTGAAGTTAGCAAAACATCTCAATCTAGGAGTTATAATAGCAAACCAGTTAAACAAACAAGGAATTAAAGAGTTTCAATTGGATGCTGAAAAGTAGTTATTAACATCATTGTAACCCGTTGTTGCAGCAGCAAAGTAGTTAAACAAACAAGTAGATATTTAAGTTAAGGCAAACAGGTAATTCTTAACAGTAAGTATCAAACACATAGATATGCACAGTCTACAATATGATTAACAGGTTGTGCCATTATGTAATCAGTAGCAAACTAAATTAAGCCAAGCAATGTAATTGAACAATTTTGCAATAAGTGGCTAACTAAAATTCTGAGAAGCAGGTAACTGAACTTACGCTAGTTCTTTGTATAGGCACACTGCAACTTCTTTTTCGCTTACAAGGTTGTACGAAGGAGTCCATGGCATCAATTGCTTGGATACACAGTCTCAATACTTCTTTCTTCCCACACTGCATGGGTAAGTCGAATGGTTAATCTGGTAAGATGGTGCGTCCTTGATATGTTATATGAGGACGTGTAGTCAGACTAGTTGTAGCCAAACACATCACGCTGGCTTTTACTGTATATTTCATGCGATTACTTTTGGCATATCGAGATCTAAGCAATCTACAATAGGATGAAAAGACTGGCATCCTTCACATTATTGGCGAACTCAGTTCATAGAAACAAGCAATTCAACTATTCTGTGGGTAAATCAAAAGCGCCACTAGAATATTTTTCACTATCCAATCATACACGCAAAAAGGTGCGACGCCACCATAGGGGCTGGTATGGGCGACGAGTCGTCCAGGTTGGCCCACGCTAGTTTTGTTCGTCCCAACGCAGTTTCAATTTGGATGGGCCAATAACATAAGTGCAAGGCAGGCCCTATAGCAGGCTCGCGGCCCAAACGAGCACCTCCCATATCGATCGACAGCAGGAAAAACCCCAATTCATTTGCTCCAGCCTCCAGTCTGGTTTGCTCCTAACCTAACCGCCGCTGGACAGACCGACACAGCACTTCCTCGCGCCCTCGTTGGAGGGCGGTCGCCGGGCTTCAAGCGAACGGAAGGACAAGAAGATGAAGATCCAACCCTGGGTGTAGCCTGCGTGGGAGTCAGCGGCGGCAGCACGGGCATGGCATCGAGCTTGCGCAAACGGACAGTCGTAGCTTGCAAGAGTATCCCTAATTATATCTAATTCAACTCTTCAATTTCTGGCCAATAGTTAAACCTGACGATGTTGTAAAACTGCTTGTATGTAGGGAATCTATGAGAAAATGAAACCAATTTCTACTTATTTTATAAGTCCCCCAATCAATACTGAACTGACTGAATCTGATGTATCTAATCAAGTTTTCGGTGCAAACATATAAGCTCATGTTGTTCTTGAGCCTGAAGTGTCTAATGAACAGACTGCTAATGAAGGATTTGATGCAAACATTTTATATTCTCCTGGTGATGAACATATAGTGTCTAATGAGGGATCTAATGCAAGCATTTTGCAAGCTCATTGAAGGATTTAGTGTCTAATGATGATCTACTATGTTGAGAGAGAGACAGAGATTTGCAGGCATTGATGACAAGCAAATTATAGTGCATTTTTATAGCTTGAGGAAACGTCGAGGCCATCTACCAAAAAGTCCCCATATCATGACAACATAGCATAAATACTTTTCTAATCTGTTGTTTGAAACTATTGGCATACTTGTGTAGGATAGATATATTGATATGCAGTTTGCGCACTGGTTATATGTGCAATTACACTTCAATATTTTTAGCCACAGAACGAATAATTCAAGCAGGTACAGACCATGTTTGTAGTCCTTGTACACCATGTTGCATTTTGTGTTTTTTGGTGCTTGCATCATTTAGTGTTTATAATCTGAACTACTTTGGATCATTAGCTGGCTTTCAAAGTGCATGTAGCTTCACATTTCTCAAGTTATGTTGATTTCCGGAGTGCAAGTGCCTTCGTATTTTTTAAGTTAAATGTTCGCCCCTGGTAACTTGAATTCGTGGATCAGCCACTGCACACAAATCATACATGAATGCTAGTACGAATTAAATGAAATGCAGGGACTTACACTAGCTCTTTGTATAGGCGTACTGCAGCTCTGCTTGCGCTTGGGATGTTCCATGTACAATTCCATGTTACCACTTGCTTGGATGTGCAGGCCTTGTGCTCCTTGCATCCCCCTCTGCATTTTTGACATGGCGAATGGTTGATCAAATAAGAGGAATCGACCTTGATGTTGTACAGGAGGACAGATACTTACAAGGTTATACAGGTGTGCAGGATGTGTACCAGATCCCGTAGCGCCGTCATGCTTCGCTAAAAAATGGATTTGCTTATTTCAGCTGATATCTCCAGAAGAAATAAGAGTTAAAGTCAGAGTTGCATAGGCGTGTAAGCTAAGAGAGAAGTGAAAGGATATCCAAACATCATCGGAACAGTGCACAAGGGAGTGATGTGTGGATACCTAGTTCGGGCCGGCGTTTGGGCATGCTCGCCTAGCTAGAGTGTGGGTCACTTCAGAGCCGTTAAGGGTGATGCGCTGGTGTTGGCTGGCCGCGCACGGATGCAGATCTTGAGTGGCAGCGGAGCGCTACGATGCGGTGGATGAGACCGTTGGTGAAGCCACAATGGCCTCGGGGGGCGGAGGTGCGACGATGTGCTCGGTGAAGTAGCCCCGGTGAGCTAGGAGACGGCGTCGGTGAAGCGCACCTGATGCAGTGGAACTCGGTGTCTGTGAGGCACATCGGTTGCGGCGGCCGACGTTGTCGGTGGACCACCTGGTGCGGTGGACGAGGGCGTAGATGAGGTAGCTCCGGTGCGGTGGTGAAGCGCGACCATTGTCTTCGTCGTCGTCATCCGGCACAGAGGTGGGGAATGGTGGGAAAAGAGATGAGACGAGGGGCGATTCGAGGGTTGGCGGAGAATTAGGGATTTGAGCAATCTGGGCGCGGAAGGGGACGGTGGAGAAGAGAGATTTTGCAGGGCTGGAATTGGGGCCGCTAGATATTTCCATCCGAAACGTGGAAGCGCGAACTTATATTGTTGTCGTCCTTTTTTGGGGGGAGGGGGGGGTGGCTGGGTGCTACGCGTCCGTCCGACACACGCGACCACCCCGACAGGACTATGCTTCGGTGCCTTAAGGCACCTGCCTTTGTGTCCAGGACATGTGGGCCCAACAGGTGGCTGGCCCACATGTCAGTCACCCAAGGGCAGTTGCCTTTAAGGCACCGAAGTAGCGTCCACCCCGACACGACCCTGGTCTGCCTAGTGCGCCTACATTTGAGAATGCAAACGAATCTTCTTTCATTTGCAAACGAATCTGTATGTATTACCATGCCCATGTTTTCCTTGCAATAATTAGTCATTCGAAACGAGATACTCCATCCGTTCACTTTCGTAAGTCATTTCAGACAACTTAAAATGAACCGTTTTGCACATTGTCTGAAATGTCTTCAAGGTCTTATAAAAGTGAACAGAGGAAGTACTATAAATTAATTAATGAGGAGTTATTTGAAAAAGAAGTGAAAAGGTACCCATGCTAACGTGGATTAGAGTGTGTGTCACATAATTAGTTATTTGAATTAGAGTGTGTGTCACGTAGTTAGTTATTTGAATTAGAGTGTGTGTCACGTAGCGATCTCCAATTCTAACGTGGATTTCGCATTTCACTCTATCCACGCTACTTTTTTAATACAAATTCATATGTATATGATGAACACCATGGCAGTGAGAAAACTTTTGGATGGATCCAAACATATGACCTACAAAATAGCACAACAAATTGAGTCAGTGCCAGCTTTTCGAAACTTAGTATGGCACGAATTCGAAATAATTACCCGTATGCCTGGTCCTCGGTTCAAATCTTACAGTGTACACGGAATTGAAACATCGATATTAAGTCTCGTACTATGTACATTCAAATTTTGTTTTTAGCCCCCCCCCCCCCCGCACAAACGCTACATACTTCCTGTATCGGTCAATCTTCCTCTCCTAACCACCTTAGGAAGCTATCGGTTTCCAACACATGTTCATTCTTTCTCTCCATGTTTCGATCTCTAAGTCTCTCAACTACACAACCCCTTTTTCCACTCTGTTACCAAATGTATTTACCTCACACACCCGCCATTGCACCCCATGCCGAGCTCTCTCTCTCTCTCTGTCCCCTCTCCCTCTCACCCTCTTGCGCTAAATACATGCATTGCCTATCTCGACCCCCCCAACCTCTCGTGCGCACGCATGCACGTTGTATATCTAGGTCACTCCCTCGAGACTGTCTCACTCTTTCTTCCGCACGGCAGGCCACACTCGCTCAATCTCGCTCTCTTTATCTAAGTCTCATTTAACCTCATTTTCTTTCACACACAAATGATATATCTCCCTGTTCGGGCCTCGATCGACACACTCTATACTCCCTCATCCAGATTATCTATCTAGGTCAGTCCATCCAAGCCGCCGCCACTCTTTCGACCTCATGGTGGGCCACGCTCACTCAATCTCTCTCTGTCTCTGTCTCTCTCTCTCTCTCTCTCTCCTTATGTCTCGATTGACCTCGCTCTTTCTCAGACAAAAATGATATATCACCATGTTTGGGCCCAATTCGACCTATTCACATTGTATACTCTCTCACGCACATCGTCTATCTAGGTCACTCTCTCCAACCCGTCTCACTCTTTCGATCGCACGGCGACCCTATGTGATCGGTTGACCTTGCTTCCTCCCACGCACAAAATATATCTACACGTCTGTGACTGGATCATCTCTGAAGCTCTATCTTACAACCCTCACCCTTGCCAAAAGCTCAATCATACAATACCTCTCCGGAGCATATATATTTGTTCAATGAATGTTGGACCACACTCACTTTGTCTCTCTATCTATATGTCTCTCGATTGACCTCGCTTTCTCACACCGTATCTTCCACGCGTTGAAGCTACTACCTCTCCATCCCTCGCAAAGCCGGAGCTTTTTACATTGCGAGGGGCACTCCAACCTTGGATTAATTTGTGTAGGCATTTATTTCGGTCGGTTTAGATTATATTTTCGTAGCATTCGGCCCACCACTACTAGGGAAAACCTTATACACAGAATCTTAGCAGCAGCGCGGCACAAAAAGAAGCGCTACTGCTAATTAGCAGTAGCGCGGGTTTTTAACCCTCGCTACTACTAAGTTGATAGTAGTAGCGCGAGTTTTTAACCCTCGCTACTACTAAGCGGTCTCTACCATGCCCCCCGACACATGCCATAGTAGTAGCGAGGGGTATAAACCCATGCTACTACTAAGTTGATAGTAGTAGCGCGGTTTTATACCCCTCGCTACTACTAAGTACGAGGTAGGTGAAGTTGCCATATCCTCGGTCGAATCCCCATCTCCTCCCCCAAATCCCTCCGCTCTTCCACCACTCTCTCCTCTCACTTTCCATACACTCTCACATCGACCTCTTGCCCATGCGCCCATCCTTCTCTGTGGCGCCGAAAGAGGCCGCCGCCTCGCGCCACCGGCGTCTAGGAGCTCACCGGTCTTCCACCGACGTCTAGGAGGCCGCCGCCCCGCGCCACCACACCGGAGCACCTCACCACCGGTGACTAGCTCCGCTGCTCCCTAGGTCACCTTCCTCTCTCCCTTGGTTTTTCTTTTCTCTCTCTCCCTCTGGTTTGACTCACCCTCCCATGTGCATGCCCGTGCAGGTCATCGCCATGGATGACCCAGATCTATCTGGCATGGTCGGGAAGAGGAGCCCCACGCCGCGGCCTAGCTCTGCCATAGAAACGGGCCCTCTCCAACAGCCACTGCTGGATCTGGTCTTCCGCTGTCCGTTCCTGCCTCCGGCGATGCCAATCATCGCTAGATCGAACCACTGCTGCCATTGACAACACGCACCGGATCGAGTTTTTTTTGTTTTTGAAAGTAATAGCAGTAGCGCAGGGTATAAGACCCGCTACAGCTAATTAGCAGTAGTGCTGTTTGCAACGCACGCTACAACTAACCATGTATAGCAGTAGCGTGTGTCAACACGCACTACTGCTACAAGTTAGTTGTGACACCGTATCAGTAGCGCGGGCACCCGCGCTACTGATACACCCAAAACCAGTGCTGCTGCTAGGCTTTTCCCTAGTAGTGCACAACTACTCCAAACACCATTGCAACCCACACAACTCCCCTAGTTGATTTCCCTATGGCTCGGTCATCGCTCTCTCGCACGTCCTTTCTCGCTTTCAATGTCGCACCATGGTATTATTGAAAAAACTATGTTGTTCTCTTTAATTATAATAAATAAGCTACAAAACTACACACCGATAGTCCACTTGGAATGGAACAAATTTTGACACACAAATTAAAGTGCTACAAACTACACACCGAGGGGCCCACATGTCATGAAACAAATTTGGACCCATATACAAATGAAAAAAATAAAGGACGAGGATCGAACATGCGACCGGGCCTTCAAGCCGCACGTTAATAGGCAACATACGTAGAATAGCAATGTTTGTTGTACCCCCTTTGTTCACATAATGTTTTTATATTACCACAGCCTAATTAATGGATAACATGTAATATTATTTTTAGTACTATTCGTCTTCACTTACTGGTGGGTTCCATGTGTGCTCTCTCTCTCCTCCCCTTCTGCGTTTTGACGCACGGGCAAACAGGAAGAACTCGCGGGCGATGTTGCCCTTGACCATATCTGGACGCGTTCACAAGTCAGGACACCAGTTTCATGTACTAGCAGCACTAGTCAGTGTGTACGTGCAATGCACGTTAATTTGGAAGTATATTAAGTGTATGCGGATATTAACTACTAGGATATTATTTGCGTGTTGTCATGTGATTAGCACTATTTTTGGCATGAAATTAACTGCACGCTAAACGTGTTGAGTGCTCGACATTGAAGCAGTCTAGGTCGTTGGATGACAAGGAATACATGTGGCTTGATGACGTTTTATATTTAATTTGATACGACTCTAGCAGAACATTCAATCGATCAAACCATACATTTCGTTCAGTCTGACTCTGACTTTAAATTATACGACGATCGATATAAAATAAACGGAAATGATAAACGTTCAGATTTTAAGCATGGCAATCCGAATGTTTTTCATGGCAAATTTAGATTGCGCGGCGGCGGCGGGGGCGTCTCGCGGTGGGAAGCGGCTCCTCTGCCGTACTCTGTGTGTCGTCGGGCCACTGACCGACGGCGACGACGGCGTCTTGCGCCGTTGTTGGCGTACTCTTGGACGTTGGCCTAGCTTCAAGGAAGGCCAAAATGTTCTGGACTTTGGAGCGAGTCAACTAGCGGGAGGAGGCGACTGGCGTTAGTGCAAGGAAGCGGTCGACGGCGGCCATCCATGCTGCTCAGGGGGGCACTGGCACCCGCGCGGGGACAGGTGCTGTCAACGGCGCAGCGGAGACATTCGTGTGCACGGGCACCGGCACGGGCGCGCACATCAGTGCACACGCAGGTGCATGCGCTGGAAGGTGCACGGGCACCGGCACGGGCGTGCGCGTCAGTGCACGCGCAGGCGCGGGCGCATGCGCTGATAGGTGCACGGGCGTGTGAAAGTCGGCGGGGACCTCGTGGAACCCCGTGGCATCAAGCTCGGTGACAATGTGCGGCTCCCAGCCCATCAATGCCACGGGGATGGGCGCTGGCGCAGTCGGGGCGACGGGAGCCGGAACGGGAGCAGGGACAGGCGCGGTGTCTTCCCGCAAGGCCGGTTCAAGCGCGTCCCAAAGCGCCTTATGTTCTTGAGACTCCGACTGGATGTCTTCCTCATTAAACTGGAACACTAAGGGCAGACCATCGTGATGCGGCATGGCATACGTTTAGGTCAGGCTAATTGGAGGTAGATGACAGGAGAATCAGAGAGGAAGAGAGAGTATTGTAGCGATACCGGCTAGTGCGGGGTTGATTTTAAACTGTGGCGTCGGCGACATTAAAAGTGGGAGCAGTTGGGACGACGGTGGGCGGCGGAGCCTGGTCAAAGGGCTCGCCTCTCGGTGAGTCTGCACAGCGGTCTGCTCGCACGCCTCCCTGACAGCCGGCACAATGGTCTGCTCGCACGCCTCCCGTTGACTCAAACGCTTGCTGGGACGGCACCTGCCGATGAGAAGCGGGGACTCGTGGCGACACGTAAACGCCCACGGTTTCAATAGTGAAAGCGTTCCCCTTAATGTGACAGGTCTTTGTTCCAAAATACCTTGGCTCTTCATTTGTGCAACTTGTCATAAGCAGCTTGTCTCGAATTGAAGAAAAAACTTACGAAGTAATATTTGTGCCATATCACGTGACCATGCTCAGTTTCAAGGATTTATGCTCACTTTTGGATTTTCTGAAATTTAAGATCCAGGATTCGAAACAATATCATAACCTGCATCATGCAATAAATTTTCAAGCCGTACATCTGTCCTATTGTATTTCTTAAGAAATGATTTGGTCAAACATTTTGCTTAGTGAGACTTCAGACAAGTTATATATGCAGAGTAAAAGGATAATCCCTCCGTACCAGTGCATTGCCTAATATATTTGTTGGAAATATGCCCTAGAGGCAATAATAAAAGGATTATTATTATATTTCCTTGTTCATGATAATTGTCTTTTATTCATGCTATAATTGTATTATCCGGAAATCGTAATACACGTGTGAATACATAGACCACAATATGTCCCTAGTAAGCCTCTAGTTGACTAGCTCGTTGATCAACAGATAGTCATGGTTTCCTGACTATGGACATTAGATGTCATTGATAACAGGATCACATCATTAGGAGAATGATGTGATGGACAAGATCCAATCCTAAGCATAGCACAAGATCGTGTAGTTCGTTTTGCTAGAGCTTTTCCAATGTCAAGTATCTTTTCCTTAGACCATGAGATCGTGTAACTCCCGGATACCGTAAGAGTGCTTTGGGTGTACCAAACGTCACAACGTAACTGGGTGACTATAAAGGTGCACTACAGGTATCTCCGAAAGTGTCTGTTGGGTTGACACGGATCGAGACTGGGATTTGTCACTCCGTATGACGGAGAGGTATCTCTGGGCCCACTCGGTAATGCATCATCATAATGAGCTCAAAGTGACCAAGTGTCTGGTCACGGGTTCATGCATTACAGTACGAGTAAAGTGACTTGCCGGTAACGAGATTGAACAAGGTATTGGGATACCGACGATCGAATCTCGGGCAAGTAACGTACCGATTGACAAAGGGAATTGTATACAGGGTTGCTTAAATCCTTGACATCGTGGTTCATCCGATGAGATCATCGAGGAGTATATGGGAGCCAACATGGGTATCCAGATCCCGCTGTTAGTTATTGACCGGAGAGCCGTCTCGGTCATGTCTACATGTCTCCCGAACCCGTAGGATCTACACACTTAAGGTTCAATGATGCTAGGGTTGTATGAATATGAGTATGCAGCAAACCGAAGGTTGTTCGGAGTCCCGGATGAGATCCCGGATGTCTCGAGGAGTTCCGGAGTGGTCCGGAGGTAAAGAATTATATATGGGAAGTCGAGTTTTGGCCATCGGGAAAGTTTCGGGGTCCACCGGTATTGTACCGGGACCACCGGAAGGGTCCCGGGGGTCCACTGGGTGGGGCCACCTATCCCGGAGGGCCCCATGGGCTGAAGTGGGAGGGGAACCAGCCCCTGGTGGGCTGGTGCCCCCCCTTGGCCACCTCTGCGCCTAGGGTTGAGAACCCTAGGGGAGGGGGCGCCTCCACTTGCCTTGGTGGGCACTCCACCCCCCTTGGCCGCCGCCCCCTAGAGATCCCATCTCTAGGGCCGGAGCCCCCCCGGGGGTCCCTATATAAAGAGGGGGGGTGGGAGGGTAGCCGCACCCAACACCCTGGCGCCTCCCTCCCCTCCTTGCTACACCTCCTCCTCCCGTAGTTGCTTGGCGAAGCCCTGCGGGAACCCTGCTGCATCCACCGCCACGCCGTCGTGCTACTGGATCTTCATCAACCTCTCCTCCCCCCTTGCTGGATCAAGAAGGAGGAGACGTCATCCGCTCCGTACATGTGTTGAACACGGAGGTGTTTTCCGTTCGGCACTTGGTCATCGGTGATTTGGATCACGACGAGTACGACTACCTGAACCCTGTTCTCTTGAGCGCTTCCGCTCGTGATCTACAAAGGTATGTAGATACACTACTATCACTCATTGCTAGATGAACTCATAGATGGATCTTGGTGAAATCGTAGGAAATTTTTTATTTTCTGCAACGTTCCCCAACAGTGGCATCATGAGCTAGGTCTATGCGTAGTTCTCTATTTCACGAGTAGAACACAAATCTGTTGTGGGCGTAGATCTTGTCAACTTGCTTGCCGCTACTAGTCTTATTTTTCTTCAGTGGTATTGTGGGATGAAGAGGCCCGGACCGACCTTACACGTACGCTTACGTGAGACAGGTTCCACCGACTGACATGCACTAGTTGCATAAGGTGGCTAGCGGGTGTCTGCCTCTCCCACTTTAGTTGGAGCGGATTCGACGAAAAGGATCCTTATGAAGGGTAAATAGAAGTTGACAAAATCATGCTGTGGTAATTTGTAGGTAAGAAAATGTTCTTGCTAGAACCCAATTGCAGTCACGTAAAAGATGCAACAACAATTAGAGGACGTCTAACTTGTTTTTGCAGCAATTGCCTTGTGATGTGATATGGCCAAAAGTTGTGATGAATGATGAATGACATATTGTGATGTATGAGATCATGTTCTTGTAATAGGAATCACGACTTGCATGTCGATGAGTATGACAACCGGCAGGAGCCATAGGAGTTGTCTTAATTATTGTATGACCTGCATGTCAATGATTTAACGCCATGTAATTACTTTACTTTATTGCTAAACCGTTAGCCATAGTAGTAGAAGTAATAGTTGGTGAGCAACTTCATGGAGACACGATGATGGAGATCATGATGATGGAGATCATGGTGTCTTGCCGGTGACGAAGATGATCATGGAGCCCCGAAGATGGAGATCAAAGGAGCTATATGATATTGGCCATATCATGTCACTACTATATAATTGCATGTGATGTTTATTATGTTTATGCATCTTGTTTACTTAGAACGACGGTAGTAAATAAGATGATCCCTTATAACAATTTCAAGAAAGTGTTCTACCCTAACTGTGCGCCGTTCCTAAAGTTCGTCGTTTCGAAGCACCACGTGATGATCGGGTGTGATAGATTCTTACGTTCACATACAACGGGTGTAAGACAATTTTACACATGCAAAAACACTTAGGGTTAACTTGACGAGCCTAGCATGTACAGACATGGCCTCGGAACACAGAGACCGAAAGATCGAACATGAGTCGTATGGAAGATACGATCAACATGGAGATGTTCACCGATGATGACTAGTCCGTCTCACGTGATGATCAGACACGGCCTAGTCGACTCAGATCGCGTAACACTTAGATGACTAGAGGGATGTCTAATCTGAGTGGGAGTTCATTAAATAATTTGATTAGATGAACTTAATTATCATGAACATAGTCTAAAATCTTTGCAAAATATGTCTTGTAGATCAAATGGCCAACGCTCATGTCAACATGAACTTCAACGCGTTCCTAGAGAAAACCAAGCTGAAAGATGATGGCAGCAACTATACGGACTGGGTCCGGAACCTGAGGATCATCCTCATAGCTGCCAAGAAAGCATATGTCCTAGAAGGACCGCTAGGTGAAGCACCCATCCCAGATAACCAAGACGTTATGAATGCTTGGCAGTCATGTGCTGATGATTACTCCCTCGTTCAGTGCGGCATGCTTTACAGCTTAGAACCGGGGCTCCAAAAGCATTTTGAGCGACACGGAGCATATGAGATGTTCGAGGAGCTAAAAATGGTTTTCCAAGCTCATGCCCGGGTCGAGAGATATGAAGTCTCTGACAAGTTCTATATTTGTAAGATGGAGGAAAATAGTTCTGTCAGTGAGCACATACTCAAAATGTCTGGGTTGCACAACCGCCTGTCCCAGCTGGACATTAACCTCCCGGACGAGGCGGTCATTGAAAGAATCCTTCAGTCGCTCCCACCGAGCTACAAGAGCTTATGATGAACTACAATATGCAGGGGATGGTGAAAACTATTCCTGAAGTATTTTCAATGCTGAAGTCAGCAGAGGTAGAAATCAAGAAAGAACATCAAGTGTTGATGGTCAATAAAACCACCAAGTTCAAGAAGGGAAAGGGGAAGAAGAACTTCAAGAAGGACGGCAAAGATGTTGCCGCGCCCGGTAAGCCAGTTGCCGGGAAGAAGTCAAGGAATGGACCCAAGCCTGGGACTGAGTGCTTTTATTGCAAAGGGAAGGGTCACTGGAAGCGGAACTGCCCCAAATACTTAGCAGACAAGAAGGCCGGCAACACTAAAGGTATATTTGATATACATGTAATTGATATGTACCTTACCAGTACTCGTAGTAACTCCTGGGTATTTGATACCGATGCCGTTGCTCATATTTGTAACTCACAGCAGGAGCTGCGGAATAAGCAGAGACTAGCGAAGGACGAGGTGACGATGCGCGTCGGGAATGGTTCCAAGGTCGATGTGATCGCCGTCGGCACGCTACCTCTACATTTACCTACGGGATTAGTTTTAAACCTCAATAATTGTTATTTAGTGCCAAGTTTGAGCATGAACATTGTATCTGGATCTCGTTTAATATGAGATGGCTACTCATTTAAATCCGAGAATAATGGTTGTTCTTTTTATATGAGAGATATGTTTTATGGTCATGCCCCGATGGTCAATGGTTTATTCTTAATGAATCTCGAACATAATATTACACATATTCATAGTGTGAATACCAAAAGATGTAAAGTTGATAACAATAGTCCCACATACTTGTGGCACTGCCGCCTTGGTCACATTGGTGCCAAGTGCATGAAGAAGCTCCATGCTGATGGACTTTTAGAGTCTCTGGATTATGAATCATTTGACACATGCGAACCATGCCTCATGGGCAAAATGACCAAGACTCCATTCTCCGGAACAATGGAGCGAGCAACCAACTTATTGGAAATCATACATAACGATGTGTGCGGTCCAATGTGCGTTGAGGCTCGCGGAGGATATCGTTATGTTCTCACTCTCACTGATGACTTGAGTAGATATGGGTATGTCTACTTGATGAAACACAAGTCTGAGACCTTTGAAAAGTTCTAGGAATTTCAGAATGAGGTAGAGAATCAAGGTGACCGAAAGATAAAATTCTTACGATCAGATCATGGAGGAGAATATTTAAGTCACGAATTTGGTACACACTTAAGAAAATGTGGAATCATTTCACAACTCATGCCGCCTGGAACACCTCAGCGTAACGGTGTGTCCAAACGTCGTAATCGCACTCTACTGGATATGGTACGATCTATGATATCTGTTACCGATTTACCGCTATCATTTTGGGGATACGCTCTAGAGATAGCTACATTCACTTTAAATAGGGCTCCATTTAAATCCGTTGAGACGACACCGTATGAATTATGGTTTGGGAAGAAACCTAAGCTGTCGTTTCTAAAAGTTTGGGGATGCGATGCTTATGTCAAGAAACTTCAACCTGAAAAGCTCAAACCCAAGTCGGAAAAATGCGTCTTCATAGGATACCCTAAGGAAACCATTGGGTATACCTTCTGTTTAAGATCCGAGGGCAAGATTTTTGTTGCCAAGAACGGATCCTTTCTGGAAAAAGAGTTTCTCTCGAAAGAAGGAAGTGGGAGGAAAGTAGAACTCGATGAAGTACTACCTCTTGAACCAGAAAGTAGTGCAGCTCAGGAAAATGTTCCTGTGGTGCCTACACCGACTGGAGAGGAAATTAATGATGATGATCAAGGTACTTCGGATCAAGTTGCTACTGAACTTCGTAGGTCCACAAGGACACGTTCCACACCAGAGTGGTATGGCAACCCTGTCCTGGAAATCATGTTGTTAGACAACGGTGAACCTTCAAACTATGACGAAGCGATGGCGGGCCCAGATTCCAACAAATGGCTTGAAGCCATGCAATCCGAGATAGAATCCATGTATGAAAACAAAGTATGGACTTTGACAGACTTGCCCGATGATCGGCGAGCGATAGAAAACAAATGGATCTTTAAGAAGAAGACGGACGCGGATGGTAATATTACCATCTATAAAGCTCGACTTGTCGCTAAGGGTTATCGGCAAGTTCAAGGGGTTGACTACGATGATACTTTCTCTCCCGTAGAGAAGCTAAAATCCGTCCGAATCATGTTAGCAATTGCCGCATACTATGATTATGAGATATGGCAGATGGACGTCAAAACGGCATTCCTCAATGGCCATCTTAAGGAAGAACTGTATATGATGGAGCCGGAGGGTTTTGTCGATCCTAAGAATGCTAACAAAGTATGCAAGCTCCAGCGATCCATTTATGGGCTGGTGCAAGCATCTCGGAGTTGGAACATTCGCTTTGATGAGATGATCAAAGCGTTTGGGTTTATGCAGACTTATGGAGAAGCCTGCGTTTACAAGAAAGTGAGTGGGAGCTCTGTAGCATTTCTCATATTATATGTAGATGACATACTTTTGATGGGAAATGATATAGAACTTTTGGACAGTATTAAGGCCTACTTGAATAAGTGTTTTTCAATGAAAGACCTTGGAGAAGCTGCTTACATATTAGGCATCAAGATCTATAGGGATAGATCGAGACGCCTCATAGGTCTTTCGCAAAGCACATACCTTGATAAGATTTTGAAGAAGTTCAAAATGGATCAGTCCAAGAAAGGGTTCTTGCCTGTACTACAAGGTGTGAGATTGAGCTCGGCTCAATGCCCGACCACGGCAAAAGATAAAGAAGAGATGGGTGTCATCCCCTATGCCTCAGCCATAGCATCTATTATGTATGCCATGCTGTGTACCAGACCTGATGTAAACCTTGCCGTAAATTTGGTAGGAAGGTACCAAAGTAATCCCGGCAAGGAACACTAGACAGCGGTCAAGAATATCTTGAAGTACCTGAAAAGGACAAAGGACATGTTTCTCGTTTATGGAGGTGACGAAGAGCTCGTCGTAAAGGGTTACGTCGACGCTAGCTTCGATACCGATCTGTATGACTCTAAGTCACAAACCGGATACGTGTATATGTTGAATCGTGGAGCAGTAAGCTGGTGCAGTTGCAAGCAGAGCGTCGTGGCGGGATCTACATGTGAAGCGGAGTACATGGCAGCCTCGGAGGCAGCACCTGAAGCAATATGGATGAAGGAGTTCATCACCGACCTCGGAGTCATACCCAATGCATCGGGGCCAATCACTCTCTTCTGTGACAACACTGGAGCTATTCCCTTGCCAAGGAACCCAGGTTTCACAAGAAGACCAGGCACATCAAGCGTCGTTTCAACTCCATCTGTGAAAATGTTCAAGATGGAGACATAGATATTTGCAAAGTACATACGGATCTGAATGTCGCAGATCCGTTGACTAAACGTCTTCCGCGAGCAAAACATGATCAACACCAGAACTCTATGGGTGTTCGATTCATCACAATGTAACTAGATTATTGACTCTAGTGCAAGTGGGAGACTGTTGGAAATATGCCCTAGAGGCAATAATAAAAGGACTATTATTATATTTCCTTGTTCATGATAATTGTCTTTTATTCATGCTATAATTGTATTATCCGAAAATCGTAATACACGTGTGAATACATAGACCACAATATGCCCCTAGTAAGCCTCTAGTTGACTAGCTCGTTGATCAACAGATAGTCATGGTTTCCTGACTATGGACATTAGATGTCATTGATAATGGGATCACATCATTAGGAGAATGATGTGATGGACAAGACCAAATCCTAAGCATACCACAAGATCGTGTAGTTCATTTTGCTAGAGCTTTTCCAATGTCAAGTATCTTTTCCTTAGACCATGAGATCGTGTAACTCCCGGATACCTTAAGAGTGCTTTGGGTGTACCAAACGTCACAACGTAACTGGGTGACTATAAAGGTGCACTACAGGTATCTTCGAAAGTGTCGTTTGGGTTGACACAGATCGAGACTGGGATTTGTCACTCCGTATGACGGAGAGGTATCTCTGGGCCCACTCGGTAATGCATCATCATAATGAGCTCAAAGTGACCAAGTGTCTGGTCACGGGATCATGCATTACAGTACGAGTAAAGTGACTTGCCGGTAACGAGATTGAACAAGGTATTGGAATACCGACGATCGAATCTCGGGCAAGTAACGTACCGATTGACAAAGGGAATTGTATATGGGGTTGCTTAAATCCTCGACATCGTGGTTCATCCGATGAGATCATCGAGGAGTATGTGGGAGCCAACATGGGTATCCAGATCGTGCTGTTGGTTATTGACCGGAGAGCCATCTCGGTCATGTCTACATGTCTCCCGAACCCATAGGGTCTACACACTTAAGGTTCGGTGACGCTAGGGTTGTATGAATATGAGTATGCAGCAAACCGAAGGTTGTTCGGAGTCCCGGATGAGATCCCGGACGTCACGAGGACTTCCGGAGTGGTCCGGAGGTAAAGAATTATATACGGGAAGTCGAGTTTCGGCCATCGGGAAAGTTTCGGGGTCCACCGGTATTGTATTGGGACCACCGGAAGGGTCCCGGGGGTCCACCGGGTGGGGCCACCTATCCCGGAGGGCCCCATGGGCTGAAGTGGGAGGGGAACCAGCCCCTGGTGGGCTGGTGCGCCCCCCCTGGGCCCCCCTCTGCGCCTAGGGTTGAGAACCTTAGGGGAGGGGGCGCCTCCACTTGCCTTGGGGGCAGTCCACCCCCTTGGCCGGCGCCCCCCTAGAGAACTCATCTCTAGGGCCGGCGCCCCCCTTGGGGTCCCTATATAAAGAGGGGGGTGGGAGGGCAGCCGCACCCAACACCCTGGCGCCTCCCTCCCCTCCTTGCTACACCTCCTCCTCCCGTAGTTGCTTGGCGAAGCCCTGCCGGAACCCTGTTGCATCCACCACCACGCCGTCTTGCTGCTGGATCTTCATCAACCTCTCCTTCCCCCTTGCTGGATCAAGGAGGAGGAGACATCATCCGCTCCATACGTGTGTTGAACGCGGAGGTGCTGTCCGTTCGGCACTTGGTCATCGGTGATTTGGATCACGACGAGTACGACTACCTCAACCCCGTTCTCTTGAACGCTTCCTCTCGCGATCTACAAAGGTATGTAGATGCACTACTATCACTCATTGCTAGATGAACTCATAGATGGATCTAGGTGAAACCGTAGGAAATTTTTTATTTTCTGCAACGTTCCTCAACAATATTAACTCAAGTACTAGTAACGAACAAACGGGCTCAATTATGTGCTCATCCTGGTATAGTAGTAGTAGTAGTAGGCAATGCAGTTGACGGGTGACCTTGACGAGCGGCGACCGAGGGAATTGAACCATGTTCGGCACGGTAGGTAACGTTGTCTACTAGTTACTAAAGCATCCCTCCATTGTTCATCGGTAGTCATTATGGACCGGGGACATGAGGGGAATTTCCTAGGGCTGGAATTCTGGCCGCCAGATATTTCGACTTGAAACGCTGAGGCTCGACTGGTTGGGGTTGCCTAATGTGCGAACCACGCATGCTACCGAAGGACACGAGCCCGGTTTTTTAGGATCAACACAAGCCAAGGTCTGGCTGGTACGCCGTTGGGTCCTACCATTCGAGAATACGAAAGGAACCTTTTAAATTGCCGAACAAATCTATGTGTATTACAATACCCGTATTTTCCTTGCAAATACTAATGTCAACGTGGTAATTGTTTTATGACGAGTTGTTGAATTAGAGTGATTTTGTGATATAGTGATCTCAACGTGGATTTCACATTTCATGGTATCCCTAGTAAGTTTTCCAATGCAAATTCAAATTTAAAAGATGAACAATATGGAGGTGAGAAAACTTTGTATGTATCAAGCATATGACCACACACACAGAGAGAGAGACACACACGCACGAACACAACAACAATCCAATAAATGTAGTGCATCTATTTTTCCAAACCATGCATGTCTGACACGAATTCAAAAATACTCCTTCTATTCCTAAATATTAGTCTTTTAGAGAGTTCAACAAGTGACTACATACAGAGCAAAATGAGTGAATCTAGACTCTAAAATATGTCTATATACATCCGTATGTGCCAGTCTATTTGAAGCCTATAAAAAGACTAATATTTAGGAACGAAGGGAGTAAAATGTAAGACATCCATGGTCCTTAGTTCAATATTTAAAATGAACATGAAACTTCAACATGAATATCAAGTCTAGTACTACGGTACATGCAAATGTTGTGTTTAGGCGGAGCTATGATTATCGGGGGTCAACCCCTCGACCTTAGATAAAATTATGGAGCTCTGCTTAGGGTTGTTTAGATTATATTTGTCCCCACCCTCCCAACCACGGATTGGTTGTGCACCCCCCACCCCTCCTCCCCGGGAGAATATCATGTGACCCCATACCTTAGATGCTATATGCCGATACGAGTTGCTTGGAGCTTGTAGATCTGATATATAGCAGCTCACATGATGTTTCTTATTTTTTTTGCAGGAAACCTCGATGAGTTTGAGAATTGCACACAATTTGTACAAAAACTACTTAGATGCCCTTTGATGCCATATCCAACGACCTTGAAGCTCGTATCACCGTAGCATCTAAGATGAAGGAGGACATCATATTCTCCTGTATGTAAGAATATCATGTGCTACCACACCTTAGATGCTTTGGTGATACAAGCTCTTCGGAGGCGTTAGATTTGTGACCCAACACCTCCTCGGTGGTTCAAATGGTTTTTTGCAGAAAAGCCCCAAAAGAGTTCGGTCACTGCTTACAAGCACAAACACTACTCAGATGCCATTGGATCTCAGATCAAATGACCTCCAAGCTCGTATCACCGTAGCATCCAAGCTGCGATAGCACCTTATGTTTTCTCGCACGGGAGAGTATGAGGTGCCCCCGCACCGTAGATTCTATGGTGATACGAGTTCACTGAGATCTAACGGCCCACAGTAGGAGGTTTGAATGTTTTTGTAATATACGGCTGATAGACTTTGGGAAATGCGCAGAAACTACAAGTACTACGCATGTGCCATCTGATCACTGATCATATGACCTAGATGCTCATATCATCGTAGCGGGTAATTAAGCTACATGGAGCACCTAATATGAGCACCGGGGAGCCGTTGGATCGAAGATGCAGCAGCACACACGAGGCCTGAATGTTTTATTTGCAAAAAAAACCTTTGGAGAGTTTGGAAATTGCGCATAATTACAAAGACTACTACCAAGCCATTGGATCTCACTTCCAACGGTGTAAAAACTCGTATCACCATAGTATGTAAGCTGTGGGGTGGATGTGATATTCTATGCCGCTGTCATTTTTGTTTGTAAACTTGCAAAATACGTGTAACTCGTGCCGTTACTTATCTAACCACGCAAAGTGTTTGTTCAAAAAAACCATCCTACACTGAAATATTGGAACAACACATGGGGGGCCCACTTGTCATTAATCAAATTTGGACTTAAAACTAACAAATCTGAAAGACGAGATTCGAACTGGCAACCTGGACTACAAAGCGTAAGTCGATAGCCTGAAAAAACGAACGGTTGTTGGTTTTGTCCCATAACTTGATTTTATACAGTACTTGCATTGAGTAGAGTAGAGGGAGTGCCTCGTCAACACGTGCATGACCGTTGTCTCACTTACTGGTGGGTCCCAGGTCTGCGATCTCAATCTCTCTTCTCTCCATCGTCTAACCTTTGCACGGGCACACACGAAGAGCGGCGCTAGCTTGCCATGGTGTTATTACAACTAAAAAAAGCTTGGAAAAATATAAGAATCGCCTAGAACAAGAGACGTTGTGGCTGGTCGAGACGGAGCTAACCACATCTATCCTCCGTGCCACGTTTGCATGATGAAGCTGTGTGGCTAGTGGGGTGTTTTCGACTGACTGACTGGGTCCCAAGGTCGAACCATAGGTACTACGTCTGATACAGTATATTTTTACACGCACATTTTCCTCCGTGCTGAGACGTGGCACACCCTACCGCGCGGTTTCGGGGTCCTCCCGGGTGGTGCACGCATATATTCTTCCTGATGTGGGACACCCTACCGCACGTTTTGTGGGTCCTCCTCGGTCGTAGCACCGAAGCAAGTAAATGAGTCGTCAAATCACGAAATACCACCTTTCCCGCCGAGTAGATCAGTGAAGCATGGTGGCTAGCTAGTTGGGCTAGTTCGACCGATTAGCTAGGCCGCCACCACATTTGTTTTTTCACCCCTTTTTTATCTACTTGCCGGCATGTAAATTTAAATATCCACTGCGGCGTTGCTCTAGTGTTTGGGTGCGGCAGGATTTTTAATTTTTTGATTGATGGGAGCAGGCGCGGTAGGATTTTTAATTTTTTGATTGACGGGAGTAGGCGCGACAACAATTAGTCATGATGACTCCGCCTGTAAAAACCCACTGCTCCCTGATGTGAGAAGTTGTCGACTGGTGTTTTACCATGGTGAAAACCAAAAGATTCCCCGCTCCCTCCACCTTTCCGTAGATTGCATTGCCTTTCAGCTGTTTCGCCCCCTTTGCTTCCTCTCCCCATTGCTTCTACCTGGTGCCATGGTGGCGCAGCAGATCACGGAGTCCGAGGTGAGGCGCCTGACACAGGAGCTCCATGCCAAGGATGCGGAGCTCAGGGCCAAGGACGTGGAGCTCCTTGAGCTCAAGGAGGAGAGGAGGACCATGCTCCTCCGTTATGTGCGGGAGCTCACGGAGCTTCAAAAGCGGCAGGCGTCCACCACCAAGATGCTCGAGGCGTCGGCGGCATTGCTGCAGAAAGCGGGAGATACGATAGGCCGTCAGGGGAGCTGGCTGGAGCACGAGCGAGCCGATCGTGACGAGGTCCAGGATCGCCAGATACGTCTCCAACGTATCTATAATTTTTGATTGCTCCATGCTACTTTATCTACAATTTAGGCAATATTGGGCTTTATTATCCACTTTTATATTATTTTTGGGACTAACCTATTAACCGGAGGCCCAGCCTAGATTTGCTGTTTTATGCCTATTTTAGTGTTTCGAGGAAAAGGAATATCAGGCGGAGTCAAAACGAAACGAAATCAATTGGAGAAGTTATTTTTTGGAAGGAAAGCTACCTGATAGACTTGGAGTGCACGTCAGGGGAGTCCCGGGCTGCCCACAAGGGTGGGGGCGCCCCCCCTAGGGTGCCCCCCTGCCTCGTGAGCACCATGGAGGTCCACCGACATACCCCCTGCACCCATATATACCTACGTACCCTAAAACTTCCAGAATAGAAAATAGATCGGGAGTTCCGCCGCCGCAAGCCTCTGTAGCCACCAAAAACCTCTCAGGACCCTGTTCCGGCACCCTGCCGGAGGGGGATCCCATCACCGGTGGCCATCTTCATCATCCCGACGCTATCCATGACGAGGAGGGAGTAGTTCACCCTCGGGGCTGAGGGTATGTACCAGTAGCTATGTGTTTGATCTCTCTCTCTCTTGTGTTCTCTCTCGCGTTCCCTCTATGGCACGATCTTGATGTATCCCGAGCTTTGCTATTGTAGTTGGATCTTATGATGTTTCTCCCCCTCTACTCTCTTGTGATGAATTGAGTTTCCCCTTTGAAGTTATCTTATCGGATTGAGTCTTTTATGAGAACACTTGATGTATGTCTTGGTGATCAACTTGCGGGTTTCGTGACATTGGGAACCTATGCATAGGGGTTGGCACACGTTCTTGATCTCCGGTAGAGACTTTGGGGCACTCTTTGAAGTACTTTTATGTTGGTTGAATGAATATGAGATTGTGATACATATCGTATAATCATGCCCACGGATACTTGAGGTGACAATAGAGTATCTAGGTGACATTAGGGTTTTGGTTTATTTGTGTCTTAAGGTGAGAGAACTTGTTACCTTGTAATATGATCTATCTATGTTATTATTGTTGAGAGAACTTGCACTAGTGAAAGTATGAACCCTAGGCCTTGTTTCCTATCATTGCAATACTGTTTACGCTCACTTTTACCACTTGTTACCTTGCTGTTTTTATTATTTCAGATCACAAAAACCTTTATCTACTATCTATTTTGCACTTGTATCTTCATCTCTTCGCCGAACTAGTGCACCTATACAATTTACCATTGTATTGGGTGTGTTGGGGACACAAGAGACTCTTTGTTATTTGGTTGCAGGGTTGTTTGAGAGAGACCATCTTCATCCTACGCCTCCTACGGATTGATAAACCTTAGGTCATCCCCTTGAGGGAAATTTGCTACTGTCCTACAAACCTGTGCACTTGCAAGCCGAACAACGTCTACAAGAAGAAGGTTGTGTAGTAGACATCAAGCTCTTTTCTGGCGCCATTGTCGGGGAGGTGAGTGCTTGAAGGTATATCTTTAGATCATGCAATCGAATCTTTTTGTTTCTTGTTTTAGCACTAGTTTAGTTTATAAAAGAAAACTGCCAAAAAAATGGAATTGAGTTTGTCTCATACGCTTCATCTTTTTAATATCTTTCATGAGTATGATGGAAAGGAAAATTGTGCCCAAGTGGTAGAAGAAGAATTACATAGAATTCTTGGCTTAAAATATGTGAATGATGAGCATGATTGCAATGTTGTTAGTATGAATTCCTTGAATATCCATGATGCTAATGATATGCAAAGCCACAAGCTTGGGGAAGCTATGTTCGATGAAGATGATATTTTTTGTCCCCCAAGCTTTGATGAGCAAATTTACTATGATGAAAGCATGCCTCCTATCTATGATGGTTATTGTGATGACACGTATGCTTTAAAGAATAATGATAACCATGAAACGTGTCATCTTGATCTTAATTTTCAATCACATGATAGTTATTTTGTTGAGTTTGCTCCCACTACTATTCATGAGAAGAAATTTGCTTATGTGGAGAGTAGTAAATTTTCTATGCTTGTAGATCATGAAAAGAATGCTTTAGGTGCTGGTTATATTTTTGAATTCATT
Source organism: Triticum aestivum (assembly GCF_018294505.1). NCBI lineage: Eukaryota > Viridiplantae > Streptophyta > Magnoliopsida > Poales > Poaceae > Triticum > Triticum aestivum. The sequence goes on from NC_057810.1 coordinate 587,600,306, forward strand.
CATGATGCTACTGAAAATTATTATGAGGGAGGAACATATGCTTGTAGGAATTGCAATAATGTCAAGTTTCCTCCCTATGTGCTTAAATTCTTGAAGCTATGCTTGTGTTACCTTCCTATGCTAGTTGATTATTGTTCCCATAAGTTGTTTGCCCACAAAATCCCTGTGCATAGGAAGTGGGTTAGTCTTAAATGTGCTAGTCATATGCTTGATGATGCTCCCGTTATGTTTCAATTCTTATCTTTTATGTGAGCATCATTGTCATCATCATGCCTAGCTAGAAAGGCATTAAAGAAAAGCGCTTGTTGGGAGACAACCCAATATTTATCCTTACTGTTTTTGTGTGTCCACATGATTATTCTACTGTAGTAGTCATGTTTTATAGCTTTTGTTTCAATAAAGTGCCAAGTAGAACCTTTGGGAAGACTTGGGTGAAGTTTATGTGATCTTGCTGTGAAAAACAGAAACTTTAGCGCTCACGAGATTAGATGCCATTTTTTACTGGAGAGTGATTTTAGGTTGATTATTTTTTCAGATGATTAATAGACAAATTACTCAGGTCCAGCAATTTATTTCATAATTTTTGGGGTTCCAGAAGTATAGGTTTTATACAGATTACTACAGACTGTTCTGTTTTTGACAGATTCTGTTTTCATTGTGTTGTTTGCTTATTTTGATGCATCTATGGCTAGTATTGAGTGGTATGAACCATAGAGAAGTTGGAGTACAGTAGATATTACACCAATATGAATTTAGAATGAGTTCATTACAGTATCTAAGTGGTGGTTTTATTTTCTTATACTAACGGAGCTTACGAGTTTTGTTTTGAGTTTTGTGTGGTTGAAGTTTTCAAGTTTTGGGTAAAGATTCGATGGACTATGGAATAAGGAGTGGCAAGAGCCTAAGCTTGGGGATGCCCAAGGCACCCCAAGGTAATATTCAAGGACAACTAAGCAACTAAGCTTGGGGATGCCCCGGAAGGTATCCCCTCTTTCGTCTTCGTTCATCGGTAACTTTACTTGGAGCTATATTTTTATTCACCACATGATATGTGTTTTTCTTGGAGCGTCATTTTCTTTTGTTAGTTTTTGCTTGCTGTTAATTAGATTAGTGTTTTGCATATTTAGTTTCAATAAAAAAGTCAAGGATAGCCTCTACCATGCTTATTTTGCTAGTTTGCATGTTGCTGTTTAAAAACAGAAAGTTTACCGCTGTTGCAAAAATTGCCTAGAAAAGTCAGAGCATGATCTAACGTTGAATATTTTTGCATATTTAGCTCTGATAAATTTATTACAGTGGGAATTTTATTTCATAATTTTTGGAGTTAGGGAAGTATTGATACTCTTGCATTCTTTATAGACTGTACTGTTTTGGCAGATTGCTGTTATAGTTGTATTGTTTGCATATGTTTGCTTGTTTAATGATTCTATGTGAGTATAGGAGTATTAAATATGCAGAGGCATTTAGTATGCATTGTTGAATAATAATTTAAGTGATTTGTTACAGTAGAATATGATAAGGTTTTGCATTGGTTTATACTAACCTATCTCACGAGTTCTTGTTGAGTTTGTTGTGAATGAAGCTTTTGATAAAAAGAGAAACCATGATATGAGAGGAATTAAGGAGACACAAAAGCTCAAGCTTGGGGATGCCCAAGGCACCCCAAGATAATATTTCAAGAAGTCTCAAGCATCTAAGCTTGGGGATGCCCCGGTAGGCATCCCACCTTTCTTCTTCAACAACTATCGGTTAGTATCGGTTGAGCCTAAGTTTTTGCTTCTTCACATGAGTTGTGCTATCCTTGCAATGTAGTTTTCTTTAGCTTTGCTTTCTGTTTGAATAAAGTATCAAGATATGAAATTATTAAATGGGAGAGTCTTCACATAGTTGCACAATTATTCGACTACTCATTGATCTTCACTTATCTCTTTCGGAGTAGTTTGTCATTTGCTCTAGTACTTCACTTATATCTTTTAGAGCACGGTGGTGGATTTGTTTTAAAGAAACTATTGATCTATAATGCTTCACTTAGATTATTTTGAGAGTCATTATTAGCATGGAAATTTGCTTAATATTAATATACTTGGTATTCAAGATATGTGAAACTTTCTTATGAGTGCGTTGAATACTAGATAAGTTTGATGCTTGATAATTGTTTTGAGATATGGAGGTGATAATATTAAAGTCATGCTAGTTTGGTGATTATGAATTTAAAGAATGCTTGTGTTGAAGTTAGCAAGTCTCGTAGCATGCACGTATGGTTAAAGTTTTGTAACAAATTTGAAACATGAAGTGTACCTGGCTTGTGCATCCTTATGAGTGGCGGTCGGGGACGAGCGATGGTCTTTTCCTACCAATCTATCCTCCTAGGAGCATGCGCGTAGTACTTGGTTTTTGATGACTTCTAAATTTTTGCAATAAGTATATGAGTTCTTTTGACTAATGTTGAGTCCATGGATTATACACACTTTTACCTTTCTGCCATTGCTAGCCTCTTCGGTACCGTGCATTGCCCTTTCTCACCTTGAGAGTTGGTGCAAACTTCGCCGGTGCATCCAAACCCCGTGATACGATACACTCTATCACACATAAACCTCCTTATATCTTCCTCAAAATAGCCACCATACCTACCTATTATGTCATTTTCATAGCCATTCCGAGATATACTGCCATACAACTTTCCACCGTTCCATTTATCATCATCATGACATACATTACTTTTGTCATATTGCCATTGCATGACCATGTAGTTGACATCGTATTTGTGGCAAAGCCACCATGCATTATTTTTCATACATGTCACTCTTGATTCATTGCACCATCCTGGTACACCGCCGGAGGCATTCATATAGAGTCATATCTTGTTCTAAGTTTCGAGTTGTAATCCTTATGTTGTAATCAATAGAAGTGTGATGATCATCATTATTAGAGCATTGCCCAATCAAAAAAAAGAGAAAGGCCAAAAAAAGGAAGGCCCAAAAAAATAAAAAAAATAAAAAGGGCAATGCTACTATCTCTTTTTCCACACTTGTGCTTCAAAGTAGCACCTTGTTCTTCATGTAGTGAGTCTCATATATTGTGTTTCAAAGTAGCACCTTGTTCTTCATGTTGTGAGTCTCTTAAGTTGCCTTTTTATACTAGTGGGAAATTTTCATTATAGAACTTGGCTTGTATATTCCTATGACAGGCTTCCTCAAATGCCCTAGGTCTTCATGAGCAAGCGAGTTGGATGCACACCCACTAGTTTTCTTTTGTTGAGCATTCATAGCTCTAGTGCATCCGTTGCATGGCAATCCATACTCCTCATGTTGACATCAATTGATGGGCATCTCCATAGCCCGTTGATTATCCTCGTCAATATGAGAATTTCTCCTTGTCTTCTCCACGCAATCCCCTTCATCATATTCTATTCCACCCATAGTGCTATATCCATGGCTCACGCACATGTATTGCGTGAAGGTTGAAAAAGTTTGAGATTATTTAAGTATGAAACAATTGCTTGGCTTATCATCGGGGGTACAGAAGTTGGGAACATCTTTGTGTGACGAAAATGAAGCATAGCCTAACTATATGACTTTGTAGGGATGAACTTTCTTTTGCCATGTTATTTTGAGAAGACATGATTGCTTTGATTAGTATGCTTGAAGTATTATTATTTTTATGTCAATATGAACTTTTGTCTTGAATCTTTCGGATCTGAATATTCATGCCACAATTAAGAAGATTTACATTGAAATTATGCCAAAGTATCACTCTGCATCAAAAATTCTTTTTTATCATTTACCTACTCGAGGGCGAGCAGGAATTAAGCTTGGGGATGCTCGATACGTCTCCAACGTATCTATAATTTTTTATTGCTCCATGCTACTTTATCTTCTGTTTTAGGCAATATTGGGCTTTATTATCCACTTTTATATTATTTCTGGGACTAACCTATTAACCGGAGGCCCAGCCCAGATTTGCTGTTTTATGCCTATTTCAGTGTTTCGAGGAAAAGGAATATCAGACGGAGTCAAAACGGAATGAAATCAACTGGAGAAGTTATTTTTGGAAGGAAAGCAACCTGATAGAATTGGAGTGCACGTCAGGGGAGTCCCGGGCTGCCCACGAGGGTGCCCCCCCTAGGGCGCGCCCCTCTGCCTCGTGTGCACCCCGAAGGTCCACCGACGTACCCCTTGCACCCATATATACCTACGTACCCTAAAACTTCCAGAACAGAAAATAGATCGGGAGTTCCGCCGCCGCAAGCCTCTGTAGCCACAAAAAACCTCTCGGGACCCTGTTCCGACACCCTGCCTGAGGGGGATCCCATCACCGGTGGCCATCTTCATCATCCCGGCGCTATCCATGACGAGGAGGGAGTAGTTCACCCTCGGGGCTGAGTGTATGTACCAGTAGCTATGTGTTTGATCTCTCTCTCTCTCTCTCTCTCTCTCTCTCTCGTGTTCTCTCTCGTGTTCCCTCTATGGCACGATCTTGACGTATCCCGAGCTTTGCTATTGTAGTTGGATCGTATGATGTTTCTCCCCCTCTACTCTCTTGTGATGAATTGAGTTTCCCCTTTGAAGTTATCTTATCGGATTGAGTCTTTTATGAGATCACTTGATGTATGTCTTGGTGATCAACTTGCGGGTTTCGTGACATTGGGAACCTATGCATAGGGGTTGCCACACGTTCTTGACTCTCCGGTAGAGACTTTGGGGCACTCTTTGAAGTACTTTTATGTTGGTTGGATGAATCTAAGATTGTGTGATGCATATCGTATAATCATGCCCACGGATACTTGAGGTGACAATGGAGTATCTAGGTGACATTAGGGTTTTGGTTGATTTGTGTCTTAAGGTGTTATTCTAGTACGAACTCTTTTATAGATCGATCCGAAAGAATAACTTTGAGGTGGTTTCATACCCTACCATAATCTCTATGTTTGTTCTCCACTATTAGTGGCTTTGGAGTGACTCTTTGTTGCATGCTGAGGGCTTGTTATATGATCTATCTATGTTATTATTGTTGATAGAACTTGCACTAGTGAAAGTATGAACCCTAGGCCTTGTTTCCTATCATTGCAATACCGTTTACGCTCACTTTTACCACTTGTTACCTTGCTGTTTTTATTATTTCAGATCACAAAAACCTTTATCTACTATCTATTTTGCACTTGTATCTTCATCTCTTCGCCGAATTAGTGCACCTATACAATTTACCATTGTATTGGGTGTGTTGGGGACACAAGAGACTCTTTGTTATTTGGTTGCAGGGTTGTTTGAGAGTGACCATCTTTATCCTACGCCTCCTACGGATTGATAAACCTTAGGTCATCCACTTGAGGGAAATTTGCTACTGTCCTACAAACATGTGCACTTGCAGGCCCGACAACGTCTACAAGAAGAAGGTTGTGTAGTAGACATCATCGCCTCAGCCAGTCGGTGAACCAAGTTGCCACTTGCCACACACGTGTTGCGGCTACACGATGCCTACCGTCGTGCTAGCGCGATGATGCCAGCCGTCGGGCTAAACCCGTTCGACCACCCGGTCGACTTCAACGAGCCGCGGCTTCCTGACCTGGTCTCCTTCTTCACCTATATCTCCGAGGAGCTGAGCCGTCTCCGCGCCATGGTGGGGGCTGAGCTGGACAAGGAGGGGTTGCAGGCTGCCGTCGTTGTTGCTGCGCGAATCCTTTCAGGTCACCGTCACGGGAATCCATTCGTGCCATTGGACGCCGTCTTTGATGAGCTGGCTCCCGTCGACCGGGAGAGGGCTCTGCAGGCGGTCGCACCCTGCATCACCAAAGTTGTGCGCCTCGAGAAGCAGAGGGACTTCGATGGTGTAGTTGACATGCGCACAACATCATTTGTTATCATCATATCTTACTACACTAGCAACAAGATTGTGTAGTACTGACGTATGAACCACTGCACATGCCTAGTAGTAGGAGCACTATGTATGTTCAAGTGGCTGCCGTGTTTCTCACTCCTCCGTCGTAAGAGTGGAAACGCTTGTTGTAATCATTTTTTTATTCAGAATGAAACACAGTGGACATGCTCTACCGTGCGGATCCTCCTCCAGCCATGCACTAAATTACTCACTTTCACCGTCGTGTGGGACAGCGAGCACCTGGGTCCACCAGCCATGCACTAAATTACTCCGTAGTAGAGTGACGATAGACTACCCCGATCAAACCGCCGCAGTAATGCCCAATGAGCCGTCAAATCACAAAACCCCCTCCTTTCCAGCAGTAAGTTGGACGGACGAAGCAACCATCATTTCACTCTTCTTTCTTAGCTTCCTATCTTGAAGAAAACCCCCACTCGCTTCGCTTCTCCCTCATCTCATTCCTCCTTTCACTCTTCTCTCTCATCTTCCTCTCTTGGATGGACGCTGGAGCACCGGCCGACGTGATGTCTATGGCTCTGGCCAAAACCGTCGAGGCTCATGGTACGAAGAAGCGCAAGCACCCCACCGAGACTACCGCAGACAAGCTCAAAGCCATCGCCTTGTCCAAGCCCCCCTCCCCGGGATCCCTCATTGAGCAAGTCCAGGTAATGTCTCTTGTTGACGATCTTTTTCTCGATCTTGATCGTGTTTTTTCATCTAACACGTAGTACTAGAACTGGTAGTACAACTTTCTGGGTGATCTTGCATGTGATTTTAGTGCGCCAAATGACGGTTCTAAATTCCTCTTTTCATCAAAACATGCGAGAGGTTGACAGTAATTTCTTATAGATTACTTTCAACTACTCCCTCTATCCCAAATTTCTTGTCTTAGATTTGTCTAGATATGGATGTATCTAATACTAAAATGTGACTTGATACATCCTTATCTAGACAAATCTAAGACAAGAATTTTGGGACGGAGAGAGTACTTTATGAACATCAATGCTACCTTTTAAGAGGGTATATTTGCCTCAGTAACTTTTGTTATGGATATTGCATGTAATCCCTCTGCTCTCATGGCTTTGAAGACATGTTCTAGTGTCTTTGTTCACACATTTCTGTGCGTATATGTAGTCATATATGGAGTATAATATCGAAAATCATCTTATATTTCTGAACAGAGGTAGTAATAAAATATGGTTTCTGTTTGAATTAGAACCAAGTCCGCGGTGGAGACGAAGTTCTCAAAGTCATGCCGTATGAACTGGAAGACCTGATGATGAGTTCTACTGCTGAACTATCCAGCTGCTGTGTCCTTGTCGCCATGTGTCCTGAACTAGTGTTTTCCTGTAGCATTGTTGTCAGGCGTGTTCTCGAGGCTATACTTGACCACAACAATTTCCTGGCTGTGCCTTCGATTACGAAGGGTGTGGTTCTTGTAAAGCTTCCCAACAAATCTGATGCGACCTGTCTTCATCATCATGTTTATGAGTGGAAAGACCACTCTGTTAGGTTGTCCAAGGTTGACAAGATTGTGATGGTGCATGTAGACATCTCACACGAAGTCCATGGCCTAGTCAGTTATGCGGAGTTCATCCCGTAGGTCGGTGGCAAGAAATAGTCTGTAGAGTTTAGTTAGTGCAACTTTGCTTGTCTATAGTAAGTACTATTGTTCAGTACTTGATTTGTGTTTGTGAACCCTGTATTGTTTATTAGTACTGCCGCTTTTGGTGTGTGGTCAGTCCTGAGAACGGTCTATGTTAATGTCTGTCCACTCAATTCAGTTTGTATATTTTGAAGTATCCAGATCATATTTTTTGTGAGGACGGTTTATCAATTATGGTTACACTCCAATATCTGTATGAATTGCAGGGTTTATCGCACCCACCAGGATTTGTAGTCCCATGGATGTTCGGTCCATACGATTTTTGTCATGACACTTGGACTATCCTTCTTGTGGGAGTAGGCGGGGCCCCTGCATGCCACGTGTAGTTAGACGATCAATCTTCTGTTTAGTACTTCAACATAGTGATTTCCTGGTAAGGATTCACTCGTGTCACATCAAGTAAATCTTATCGATTTACTGTCTAAATCTTATTGATTTAATGTCATGTGTTCTTTCTTTTCCTGTAATTTTATGATGCAGGTTTTGCCATGTGACAATCATCGCAGAATAAACCGTTTGGTTTGCTCTACGATGGCTATTTTTGCAGGTTTCACTTCCTATGTCGTGTCAGTAACGAAGGCACTGTCCATCACTTATATTACTGGAAAAAATTGGATCAGTCTGTTGTCTGAGTACAACCTGAATCCCTATGATGAACTGTTGTTTGGTTTAACAAAAACGCCACAATTAGTCCTTCTCGCGTTTAAAAGAAATGAAGAAAAAAACTGGATCACGGTCATGGATCCTAGTCAAGTTAGAAAGCTGATCATAGAAGACCAGACACGATCGCCGCTGTCTCGCAAAGATCGAGCACTGGCAGCGGCAGCAGCTTAGTCTGATCTAGCTGAGGATTGGGCACCGACCGCGTCAGCGGATCAGTCTGATCTACCGGAGGATCGGGTATCAACACCGGCACCTGCTCCAATACCGGCACCAGCTCTACCAAGAGCACCATCTCCGGCAGCAGCAGCGGCTTCGGCACCTGTACCAACACTTGCACTTGCATCTGCTCCGGCACGTGCAGTTGCACCGACAACAGACTGGGCTGCAGTTCGCAGTTCATATACCAAAGTCCTTACAAAAACCAACATGTCCACCTTCTTAGTAAGCATTGGCTGCCCAAGTGCTTCATTCTTTTTTCTTTCCATGTTGTTTCACATGATTCACTGTGTTGATCTAACGGTTTGGGTATGTCTTCTTGTTTGCAAACAGAGAATTCCTAGAGCAACGATGGAGCCGTTCAACAATCCAGGCGACCGCGGCCAAGTTTCTCTTACCATGCGCAGCCTTGGTGTGAATGAACCTGCTCAATATACCGTAAGTACAAAGGATGGTCGCATGATGATTGATGCTAAAGGATGGTCAAGGTTCAAATCTAAATCATATCTTGCGGTAGGGGATGATGTCAAAATCGAACTTTCTCGGCAAGGAGAGCTGGTCCAAATCAACTTTGAAATTCTTCAGTAGCAGCACGCAACTGCCGAACTGATCTATCCTCTGAGGGATTTTGATGTTATAATCTGGCATGGTGAAACAAGTGTCATGTGTGTATAAGTAGTGCGACAGTATTATTTATCACGAGGTATATCATTGATAGAATTGCAACTCTGATTGCTGGTTAGGAACTGTCGTTCGATTTCATTCCAACAGCTACCATGCTTTATTCAATTTTGTGTATTCACCTTGCGACGGCATCTAAAACCAGCGCCGTATCGATCGCTTGCAATATGAAAAGCGCTGAGGTAGAACACATGGCCCCCAAAGCATGCAGGGTCGGCCTGCGGCCCAAAGTCCAGAACCGTGAGCCTATCTGAGTATTATATTCTCAACTGAACCCCCATAAAAAAAGTTGAACCCCCATAATGCCCGTGCATTGCAGAGGGAGTATATTTCTCGACAAGGTGAGCCTGTGATATAAAAGATTTGTATATTTGTTTACAGAGGGAGTATCTCTCTGTTAAAAAATTTATTTATGTGTAACTAGTTACTCCTGTCTTTCTACTTCCTTTCGCTGATATGTGGGGCAACCGATAACGGGGTCCACGTGCCATATGCACAAATTAGAGTGCACAACTTCACGGTAGACACACCCCGGTCGTAGCGTCGTAGTAATGCTCAATGAGCCGTCAAATCACAACCCTCTCCCTTTCCAGCTTTAGCAGTAAGCTAGACAGACGAAGCGGCAATATTTCACTGGGCTTGAATCCCCTTCTCCCTCATCTGCTTGTTCAGAGAAAACCCCCGCTCGGCGATTCCATAGGGTTTTCTCATGGAGAACCAGGTACAAATTCTTCATCCATCCCCAATAAATCCAAGTCCCTTAGTCACAGGTAATCCTAGGATGGCAGCCGCCGCCGTTGATGCATTTTTCTTCATACTGAGTCTAGTGTGTTTCAGTTGCAGTGCCCAAAGTGCGAGTACCCTACAGATTTCTGCACCCTCGGCGAGACGCCACACTTGTTCCTTCTCATCCTAACACATCATTTTGAAACGCGCACAATATGTTCCTAGAATCCTCTTTTCTATCCGGGAGGGTGAGGTTTTTCTGAACATGCTGTGTTCTCATATTATTTTTCCTGAAGTGTATTATTTGCTCTGCCAGAACACATGTACTCAAGATGATCGGCCTTGCCATAACTGAATACACTAGTTTAATGGTCACAGTGAAGACAAGCCATGGATATTACTTTCGAGTTGGGTTCATGAACCAAGAAGATCGCTGCTTTTTTTATGGCCGAACTTGGATAAACTTTCTCAAGTGTTATGGACTGAAAGTTGGCGCACAAATGTTGATGGAAATAGCAGAACCTGGTCTCATCTTCACTGCGATATTCCACCCCGACGTCGTTCCAATTGTTCATACATGTTAGTTTTGTATCTGGTTCTTGCTTGTTGCCTCGATTACTTCTTAATCCACCTATTCTGTCTAACTAATCACAATTTAACTTTAGAAGTAGCAACGAATCTCTCACGAAGATGCTACTTCTAGCTAATATTTTCTTATAATTGGTGGCACGTGTAGGTTTTTTCAGAGTTAAGCAGTCTGCTCGTTTGTTACTCTATAATAACTCGGCTGTTACTAATGGCACTGAAGTTGACTGGATCGACATCCACAAGTTCTATACTTTATTGATCGTCTTGAGGTCCTTGTGGGGCGTTTCAATGGTGGAAGGCCACGTGGGATATGTGTGCCACTGCTGCACTCGTTGAACAGGTCCAACTGTGTCGAGAATCTTATGGTACGAGCTGTTTTCTATTATATATGTTGTTCATAAACTATTGCTTATACACAGTTTTACAGTTGTGATCTTCTTGAAACAGGAACTGCCGAGTTCTATTGTTCCTATACAGATGCCTGACCATGGCCGGGTCAGACTTGCGCTTGGTCACAACATGATGTTTATGTCGACCTACTCAATTCCCCTTGGAGGTGAAAAGATACTTATTCATGGGTGGTCTCAAATAATGAAGGCTCGTCCATCTTGGAGAATAGGACAGAAGATTATGTTCATGTTTTTCCATGGCTCTAAAGCGAATATCATATTTATTGACCACGTTGCCAGATGAAGCCGCTTTTAGAAGGTTGTGGATGCGCGGGGTGGCACCTGGGCCTTGTCCCGGGTCTTGGCGGCCTCACCCTTGGTTAACTGTAGGCAAAGTAGCACTGTTCGAGGCGTGCTTTGTACGGTTGAACCTGTATAAGTACTCATACGGCTTTCAGCTTTGGTTGTTAAGTGCCCCTGCTGGTTTCAGTTAAGGTTGTTAAGTACTCCTACTGCTTATACAGTCTGTCGTGTTTCTTCAGCCCTGTCTTCCTCCAGCCGCCAAAACCAAACCAGCGCCGGCGGGGCCGCCTGCTTCCGCCTCCCATGGCTGGCTGCGCCTCCGCACATGCATCGCTGCCCCACCGTCTCCTAAATCAATAACGCCGACATCCTCCGCGCGCTTTGGTGCGCTCGCCGCGGCGCCGCCCTCTCGCATTGTCAACATGGTCAACAAACAATAGGAATCGGCAGAAGTACGTGAAGAGGATGACAGTAGGGGCCCACCACGTCAGCATATGGAAAAATAAAATGCTTCCTCCTAGTGTTTTCTTGACATCTGGGACCCACGACATTGTGAGCATATATAGTCAATAGACAAGAGAACAGCACAAGATCGGCTGATACATGGGACGTAGCTACTCGAGTAGAATTTTTTTGTTTGGTATTGTTGAGATGGACCAGGGTTTGAGCTGGGCTGTGGCCCGTCTAGCCCATGCTTATATTTTATGTTCACCATGTGACCAGCCCAGCTATTTTTTCTTAGTGAAAATGAGCCCAATTTATTTTTTCTGAAGAATATCCAATCCAGGCCTACTTATTTTTCTACGCCCTGATGGGCTGCAACTCTTTCAAGACGCCTGCAAATCTTGAAAGTAATATGAAATGGGTTGTAAATATAAAAACAGATGACAAATTGGCAATTACTTTATAATTTCTGATTTTTTTTCACATTTTCATATTCCTATTTCACTGGGCATTAACCTAATTTAAATATATCTTCAAAGTACTTTAAATCTAGCTCGACATTTCGGTATTAAAAATAGTTTGGAACCCATAGAAATATGCGAAATTGGCCCTGGCCAACCAAAAAATGACTGCAATAAATTGCATAAGAAGTTGCCATGAGCTATATATAAATTATTAAAAAAAAGAGAGTGGTCTGACTTGTGGGCCTATTTAGTTGACGAATATGCAAGATTTTTTTAGTTATTATATATGTCAACAAACGATTCTAGTAGATGTAACCGTTGGATGTCAATCCAACGGCCGTCGTGTTTCTTAAATCTTTGATCTTCTTGCTCCAGCCGCCAAAGCAGCGCCGACGGGACCGCCTTCTCCCGCCTCCCATGGCCGGCTGTGCTGCTGCGCAGGCCTTAGCGCCCCCTACTACTCCCACCGCTGGCCAGGGCATCCCTCTACTCACCCACACCCCCTGTTATTCTGCGGCGACGACAGCCTCACACCACAGCAGAGCCGATGAACCCTCGTACTCCTCTCCGTGCGGGCTTCCACTGCCGCATCTTCCCCGGCTTCGTGTCGTCCCCTTCCTAGGCCTCGCCGTCGTCCACTGCCGTGGTGCTCTTGACGCGGCGTGGTCAATGTGGTCAACGACCGACTTCCATCGAAAGAGTACTGTACGTGGAGAGGCTGATAGCTGGGTCCACGGCAGCCGCAAGGAAGTGCCTCCTTATGACGTGGAAAATAATTATTTCTCCACCTGACAGCAGGGACCCACCGGATGGGCCACCTGTATTTCATGAAAAAAATGTTTCCCCCTGACTGCTGGGACCCACAGGATGGGCCACCGTATTTCGCAAAAAAATGTTCCCCCCGCTATCAGCTCGGACCCACCGGAAGTGCCTCCTTATTACGCACAAAAAAATGAATACCCCTGCTAGCTGGGACCCACCTTGGTGGGAGGCTGACTTGTGGGCCTACTAAGTTGACTGGGACGGAGGCCTTTGTCAACTGTAGTCAATATATGAATGATTCTAGCTCCAGTGACTGTACGATGTCCATCCAACGGCCGTAGTGCTTCTTCAACCTCTGGTCTACTTGCTCCAGCCGCCCAAATCAGCGCCGGTCATGCCGCCTGCTCCTGCCGCCCGTGGCCGGCTGTGATGCCGTGGAGGCCTCACCGCCCCCTACTACTCCCACTGCTGGCCAGGCCATCCCTCTACGCACCCACACCCCCTGTTATTCTTCGCCGGCGACAGCCTCACACCGCAGCCGAACGAGTGAACCCTCATACTCCTCTATGCGTGGGCATCTACAGTCGCGTCTTCCCCGGCTCCGCGTCGTCCCCTTCCTAGGCCTCGCCGTCGTCCACCGCCCTGGTGCTCTCGGCGCGGCGTGGTCAACGTGGTCAAGGAATGGCTTCCATCGGACGTGGACTGTACGTGGAGAGGCTGACAGCTGGGTCCACGGCCACAGCAAGGAAGTGCCTACTTATTACGCGCAAAATAATTATTCCTCCACCTGACAGCGGGGACCCACCGGACGGGCCACCGTATTTCGTGAAAAAATGTTTCCCCCTGTCTGCTAGGAGCCACCAGCTACATCTTCGCACGCAAGGAAGTGCGTCCGAAAAAAATGATTCACCCCCCTAACTGCTGGGACCCACCAGCTACATCTTCGCACGCAAGGAAGTGCGTCCGGGCAAAAAAAAACTTTTAGCCCCCCTGACTGTTGGGACCCACCAGCTACATCTTCGCACGCAAGGAAGTGCCTGACAGTCGGGACCCACCTGGTCGAAGCGTACGTAGCATTTTCATTCTGGTCGCGAATGTGTACGTACATATATACTGGTCGATGTAGAGGCGCACACGTATCGTAGTAGAGGTGCGTACGTGTCGTAGTAGAGGTGCACATGTAGCATGTACACGTACGTATAGCGGCCAGGGTGCAAGAAAGAAAATACGGCCATGTACGTACATACGGGCGGGGTCTCGAACGCCTACTCGCGCATACGTACGGCCAGGGCTCGTGTACATGGCTGGGTCGGAACGGAGAAATAGCGTCGTCGTCGTGTTCATGGGGAGGCAACAGAATGCGTCGTGTTCATGGGGAGACAACGGAATGCGTCGTGTTCATTGGGAGGCAATGGAACGCGTGGGAGCCAACCGGCTGGGTCGGAACGGAATGCGTGGTCGTGTTCATTGGGAGGGCTTGGACAAAACATGCGATGGAAACGAGGCCTGGCGTACCGCACAACGGAGGAAACAAACCTCCTACGTTCTGAACAGGGTCCTGTTGATCGGGAGGGGTGTGGCGTACCGCAAAACGGAGGAAACAGACCTCCTATGTTCGAAAAGGGGGTCCTATTGATCGGGAGGGGTGTGGCGTACCGCAAACTGGACGAAATGGACCTCCTACGGTCGAAACGGGGGTCCTGTTGATCGGGAGGGGTGTGGTGTACCGCAAA